>NW_023659873.1:0-20417 GCF_015228065.2 Penaeus monodon | reverse complement strand
AAAAAAAAACACAAAAAAAAACCTGGTCAGGGGGGGAAAGGGGGGGCGGGGAAAGGTTTTCCTTTGTTAATAAGGGGAAAAGATTTTCCCCCCCAAGGGTGGGGAAAAAAATCCCCCCCCCGGGGACTGGGTTTTAAATTGCCCCCCCTAAAGGTGAAAAATTTCGGTATTTTAAGCCCCAGGAACAATTTTAAAATTGTAAAAAGGGCATGTGCTTATGTAAAAAAAAAAATTGGGGTAAAAAATTTTCAGGGGGGGAATGTAAGGAGGGGGGGGGCTCTACTTTCTTGCTTAAGAATTTTGCCCTAAAAAGGGGGAATACTCATTCCAAAATTTTTTTTAAAAGGGGAAAAAAAAAAAACATAAAAAAAAAATTTTCTTTTTTTGCCTTTTTCCCTGGGGGCATGTTTAGGCCAAGGTGGGGGTTTGCCTCCCAAGCCCTTGGAAAAAAAAAAGTAAAAAAAAGGCTTTTTCCCTCCCAAAAATATCACACCAGATTGGGGGCCAATGGGACCTTTTTTTGAAATTTAAAATCCAAAAAAAAAAAATAATTTTTGGAAGGTTCCTTAAGGAAAAAGGGGGAGGGTTTCACAGGTGTCATCGGTTACCACACAGCTGAAGGAATTTTTCCCCGTCCGCACAAGGATATGGCCTTGGGAAATTAACTTCAGGGAACAGGGGCCAGATTTTTAAAGGGCCTTTTAAAGAGGTTTTCCTAAAGTAACCTTAAGGGATTTGGTGGCCCCCCACATATTGGAAATTTTTTCAAAAAATGAAAAAAAAATCATAATTTTTATTCCCGAATTTAAAAAAAAACTCAACAGTAGGAAAGAAAAAAACCCAATTTTTTTTTTTATTTTGTATAACTTTCCCCTTAACATTTGAAAGTTTTCCTCACAGCTTTTTTTTTAAAACAATTTGGCCAAAGTTTTTAATCAGGGGTCCTTCAAAAACTTTTCCTTTCACATAAAAAAATTCAGTACAAAAAACTTTTCCGGGTTTTTTTGATTTTTTTTTTAAAGGGTAATGAGTTTTCTCCCATACAAGTTGGATTACTTTTTATTGCTTTTTTTTTTGATGATAGAAAAAGGGTTTGCGGGGAAATTCAATGCTGCCTCTTCCCTTTTTGGTTTTTGTGGACATATGCCTTTCTTATTTCTAATTTTTCCTCTATGGATCACCTTCCAACCAGCTTCATTAGTGTGTTTTTGGGAACATACCAAATTTCAAATAAAAAATCCTTTCAGATGCAGGTACGCAAAAAAAAAAAAAAATTTTTGCCCCCCCCTCCCACCAATTCATAATTTTTGAATCGTCTCTGTCCAAAAAAATAGGAACCATTTTACTGGTCCCGTAACTGGTCGGCATGGTGGGGAACAAACACTCCACTATCAAAGCACTTTAAAAGGACGAAATTTTAATTTGGAAGAAAAAAAAAATCAACCACCATGGGATTTTATTTAGAACAAAAAAAAATTAAAAAATTATTAGAGGCTTTAGAAACAGGGGGGACCCACCCCCGGACAACCAATGGCGGGGGAGTCCGGGAGTCATTAGATAGAAAGGTTTTAACGGTTCCAATTCCAAACAGTAGGTATTATCAAATATTTAAAAAGTTTTTTAGTAATGTGTTTTTGCAATGAGTAACTACATTTTTAAAAAAAAAATTCCCATACAGGGTTCCTTTTATATTTTTAAGGCTTTTAACGGAAATAAAAAAACCAGAAAATTAAACCTTTTTTTTTTTAATGAGATTATTTAGCAAAAAATTTTCCCCGGACTTTTTTTTTTCCAATGGCTTGAGTTTTTTTTTTCCAGTCTTTGCCCCAAAGAGTAAAAACTTTTTCCATTGGTGACCCTGTTTCAGATTTTTCCCTAAAAAACAAATTAACTTAAATTTAATTTTTTTAAAAAATGATATATTACCGAAAAATCGTTTCACTGAAAATTACTTGACCCTAGCGGAAAGAGTCGATTTTTTCAATTTGCAAACACCAAATTCAGGCCTTCCCCCATACTGGGTATATATAATTTTTAACAAGCAAAAATAAATTAAAAATATGTTTGTTGTTTTACCTAAAAATTGGAATTCCTGAAATTTTTTTTTTAATTTAGGTACTTTTTTTCATATTTAAATGTCTAATAAAGGTTATTTGGTGGCCCCCCCGTCCCCTCCTTGATTGCCCTAAGGGCCCATTTTTGGGCTTTTTTTGGCCTTAACCCAATTGGCAACACGTATGACAAATACAATTTTTCCCCCATGCCCACTGTAATATTTTTATTGTTTTTTATTTTATTTATTTACAAAATTAGATGGCTCCTCATTTTTTGCATAGGTTCACCAAAAGGTTTTTTTCTTTTTTATTAAGCCCTACCTATCCCCCACCTTTTTTTCCCCCTTTTTCTTAAATGTTACCAAAAATTTCAATAAAAACAATTTTAATAAAATCATAAAAACATCCAATAACCAATAAACAAAATTTTTTTGATATCAGTTAAAAGGTGGAAGAGGAAAAAAAACAAAAAAAACACTTCACACACGTGCATATGTGAAAAAAGTAGGTCAGGACCCGTGGACGTAAATTCAGTGGAACCTTTTGACGAAACCACCAAACCAAAAAAACCCGCAAACCCCAAAATGTCCCAAAAAACAAAATTTAAAATACCCGGAAAACCCATTACCAAACTTTCACTGTGGAAAATTTTTTAATGTTCGTACATGGGGACCCCAAATCATAAAAGAAAAAAATAATTTGAAAAAACAAATTGATTATTAACAGACGGGGAGTATCCCCCTCCCAATTGCAGGTGGGACCGGGGGAACATAATTAATGATCCACAGCATAACCAACAAAAAACCTTATCGGAGGTAAAAAAAGGCCAGGATTAATGTAGGGGGGGGAAAGAACCCCCAAAAAAACCCCCTCCCCACAATACATGAAATGTGAAAAGTAGGTCAGTGGGACCCGTGACGTAATCAGTGGACCCTTGACGAAAAAACCACAAACAAAAAACCGCAAAACCGCAAAAACCAATGTCCACAACAAAAAAACAACATAACAAAATACCCGGAAAATCATTTAACCTACTTTTCCACATATGCATTTTATGTTTCGTTAACATGGGGGACGCATCATAAGAGAAAAAAATGAAAAAAAACCAAAATGATGTACTACAGGACGAGTATCCCCTCCAATGCAGGTGGACAGGGGTGGACATAAGATTAATGATCACAGCGTAACCACACAACAAAAACTTGTCGAGGAGTGAAAAGCCAGGATAAATGAATCAACGAGGGAAAAAAACCACTTAGGAACCATAAAGCTTAGCGATGGCTAAAACGCGCAAACACCTTACGGTTTGAAAAAAAATGGTGGCATCAATAAAAACAGAAAAAGATGACCACTGAAATGAAGTGATTAAACTAATCAATATCCCGTATCCGAAAAAATCATTACTTCATAAACCAGTGGATGTTACCAGGACGAGGAATTCCTCCAATGCAAGTTGAACATAGATCCAATGATCAACCCACGTAATCAACAAAAAAACCTTATCGAGAGTGAAAAGCAGGGTTAATGATTCATGAGGTAACCACAACATAAAAAACCATAGCTAAACGATGGCTAAACATTACATAACCTTTACAGTCCAAAAAAATAGTACATTCATAAACAGAAAGATGACCCAATATCCGTAACCGAAATCATTTACCCCGTAGGGCAGGTTTGCTACAGATGGACCTCCACCCGCGGGCTCCCTCCCATCCACACCGCAATATTCCCACCATGTTTAAAAAACTTGTTACCGAGAATCGAGAATTGATTTTTGCTTACAGACGAGGGAAACCCGGTCTCTTCCTAATGGACTGAAAAACAAAAAACTGTCAAAAATCCAATAATAAAAATAGGTCCCCACAACAGGGTCTTGCTAATGACCGATAATTTTCTGCTCCTCTCTCCTGTACCAAGAGATAAGAAACACAAATTTAAAAGTGTAAAGGATTTTATAAAAAAAACTCGTTTATTTTAACAATATATAACCTTTATTTTTCGATTGTATAAAAAACCAACTTTTGGCAAATATTGCCACCATGTTTTTTGAATTTGTACACTGAAAATCGATAAATTAATCCCTGCTAACAGACGGAGTGAATTCCACCCTCTTTAATTTCATCATAAATCCATAAAAATGGTTCCCCTCTAATGATTGCCTAACGCGCTCCCACCTGAAGGATGTCTCCTCCCCTCTCCGAAGTAATAAGAAAAAAGAAATCTGAATAAGAGGAAAGAAGAAGCACACAAAAAAAACAAAAAAAAACAAAACAAAAAAACATGCACCCAGCTGCTGAACATAACGCCAAAGTCCGAGAAACAGGGAAAACCCACCGCCTTCCGGTTTTTTCCTACTGGCCCCCCCGATCCACATTTCCCTCATAATCCCGATAGGAAAGCAATAAATGGTAGAGGAAAGAAGAAGACGCCAAAAAAAACAAAAAATAGCAAAAAAAAAGGGAACCGATGGGACGTATAGTTCACCCCCATTTTTTCCCCCTCCCCCTCCCCCTCCCCCTCACACACAATATTTTCACCATGTTTGAAATTTTGTAAAAAAACTGGAATCGATAATTAATTCCTGCTACAGAACGAGTGACCCACCCCTTTCTAATTTCATCATAAATCCATAAAAATTGTCCCCCTCTAATGATGGACTAATACGCTCCACCCTAAAAGGGGTGTCTCTCTACTCCTCTCCAAAAGCAATAATAAAGAATAAGAAATAAAGAGGGAAGAAAGCACACAAATCAAAAAACAAAAATGCATACAGCCTGCTGCACACCCCAAAAAGTTCCGAAAGAAACAGGGAAAGCCCTCCCATCCCCCCGAACCCGCATTCCCCCCATATTCCGTTACGGAGCAATAATGGTAAAAAAGTCTTTGGACACGTCGGTTTACGTTAAAATCGCCAAAAAAAACATTCCCAATATTAAAGAAATTTCATTGCAAATCAAAAGGATTTATAAAAATTTACGTTGCTGTAAAATCAATGTTCTTTTATTAAGGTCTTCCATATATGCCTTTAGTACAAAACAAAAAAACAGACCACAAATACAAAATCATAATCGCCCCGGAAATTTTCATATAAACGAGGGGGGATAATATGAATCATTTTTCTTCTTATATTCAGAGGAAATGGGACGGTCGCGGTTGGCACTCTCGTCCTTTGAGGTGTAAAACCAACCAAGAAAAAAAGGAAAATCCATTTTTAAACCCTTTACTAAGATTGACCAATGTTTCGCATTAAACGTAAATATAAGGACAAAAATATTTGCATATAAACAACTATCCCCTTCCCATTCCTCACCTCCATTATGCATATATTAAAAAAAAAAAAAAAATACTTGCAAAGACCATAATTCAATATCTTTAACAAATGTTTTTACAAAATGCAAAAATAAAAAAACAAAATTGCAAAAACTCTAAATAAAGAATACTCAAAAATTTTTAAAATAAACTTCGGGAACGGATTGAAAAACTTTGCGACACTTCCCTCTCTTCTTTTTAAAACATGTTTTTATACTAGGTCGTTTCTTAACATCCCCAACGGTAATCTTCATAATTAAAAAAATTACAAATTCCAGTGAAAGGAATCATGAAAAAACTTCTTTGTTGTACCCAACATGGCCTTTTAAATATGACTTTTCAAGAAAAACCACAAACAAACACCCCCGCGTCCTAACAGGTGAATAACCACAAAAATAAAAAAAATAAAAATAAAACAGGCTTTATATTTTTTGTGTTAAAATGTTAAAAATTGCGATAAAAACATAACCCATACGCACGTTTGAAAAAATTGCAGGGCGTTATGAGCCAAAAAAAAACAGGTAATTTCTTTAAAATCATAAAATAAACAGGTGCAAAACCCTAATAAAGAAATAAAAAAACAAAACAGAAAAATTTTTCTTAAACTTCGCGGGGGACGAATTGATAAACAGCTAATCTTTACACCCCCAAAGGCATCTTTTCTAATAAAAAAATTTACAAATTTCACTCAAAAAAGGATTCATGAAAAAACTCTTGTTTTGTAACTCAATGTTCTTTATTTTTGAACTTTTCAAAAAAACAACACAAATTCCTAACAGGTGATAATTCAAAAATAAAAAATAAAAAAAAAAAACAAGCTTAAAATTTTTTCTGTGTAAAAATGTAAATGCGATTAAAAACCCCCATAATTCTCATTTACGTTTGAAAAAAATTTTCAGGCTTATTACAAAAAACAGTTTTAAATTACCTAAAAACAGGTTTGAAAAGTCGCCGGTTTTTAATTTCTTATTTAGAGAGGCATTAAATAGGGTTTTTCCAAACGCCAATCTTGCGCGGAGAAAACCAAAGAAGGGGGTTTTTTTTTTCCCCCTCCCTATTTCCGTCTGAAAACAGTTAATTATCTACCACAACTAGGAACCCACCCACCTGTCCCCCCACGTGCCTGAACCAGTTTTATGTTTTTGCTAATTTAACCTCAAGGGGCAAATGCGGTTAAATTTCCTAAAAAAAATGTTTCCCGCCCTCCAGCTCTCAATTTTGTTTACAAATTCTTACAATGCAAAACTAGGAAAATATGTTTTCAGCTTTTCCCATATGTATAAAAACCTCTGTGCACGCCAATTACAGGTGCATTTCTCTTTTCTGATATTAAAAAAAAAGGGGGGGACCAGGGTAAAAAAAAAACCAACTGATTAGGGGATCCTCTGTTTTATGATGATATAAAAGAAAAAAGAAGATGAAATTAGAAACAGAAGGCTGGGACTAGCTTTTTCAGTTAAATTTTACTTCCCCCTCCACAAAAATTGGTCTTAATAGTAACCTTCCCACAAAGTAATATACGAAAGAAAAAGGAACTATGCAATGGTAAAACCCACTAAATGTGGGTTTACTATAGTTTTTTTTTTTTTCATTCTAGGCAAATAATTTGCTGTTTTTTTTGTCTCCTACAAAAAAAACGGGAAAAAAAAAAAATATGTAAAAAAAGACCACAAAAATAAAAAAAAAAAAAAACCTTTGCCGAACGGGAAAAAAATAAATTCCAACTAAAAACTTTACTTCTCGATTTTCCCTTGCCATGGGTCTTTTCTCCCACCAGTCTACAAAACATGCTATAAGAGGGGACGGGGGGCTAGATAGTTGCTATCTTTAAGTCGGAACTACGGGCGATTGTAGTTTAATTTTATTTAAGCAAAATATGTTTTTTTTTTTTTTCTTCCTACGAGAACGGGAAAAAAAAAATATTATAAAAAGGACCACAAAAAATAAAACCTTGCCCAAAACGGGTAAATAATTCAACCAAACCAAAACTTTACTTCTCGATTTTTCCCCCGTCATTGCCTTTTTACAAAATATGGCCAGCAAAGGGAGATGGAGCTAGATTAAAGGTTTGTTATCTTCTTTAAGAGGACGAATCCACCTTCCCCACCCGCGGGTCTATGGTGATTTTTACTTTTTATCGGAAAAAACGTTAAAATTCAGCCAAACCGCTTTTTTTAAAGTAAAACACAATGCATATAATTTTTTCTCAAAATCCTCCCTAATTTACAAAAGAGAAAAAATTATTTTTTTTTACGTTGGCAACTGAAATAAAAAAAAAATTGCACACTCGATCTCTCTTTAATATTTTCCTGAATATCTTATTAATACAAAACAGTTCATACCAAAATGAAAAAAAAAAAAAAAAATATATCTTTAACATTCCTTTCTTTGCCTATGAATTTTTTCACTATGTTCCCCTAGTTGTTGTAGTAGCGAAAAAACAATTTAAGGCCCCTATAAAAACTAATTTTTTTAATCTTTCAAAAAAATCAAAAACACCTGTAATAAACAAAGAAGGCTTTCCACTTGATTATTTTTTTTTCCCTTTTTAAACAAAACTATGTCCTTTTATCAAAAAAAAACAAAAAAAAAACTTTTTTTATAAGATATAAAAAAAAAAAGAGGTAAAAAATTTAAATATAAAAAACCCCCCATGTTATAAAAAGCTTTTTTATAATTTGTAACGTGGTAATTGGACAATGGAACAAAAGGGGGGTTCAAAAAAAATTCGCCTAAAAGCAGAGGGTTTTTTTTTTGGACCAAGGGATATGTTTTTTACCCCCCTGGGTAAAAAAAAAAATATTAGTGGGGGACCCACCCTCCGATGCGATGGATTTTAGCAGGGGGACAGCATGTGATTTTTTCCCAATTGATGCGTTTTTTTTTTTTTTTTTTTCTTTTTCTTTTCTTTAAAAACCCGGAGTTAATCTATAAAAGGTGCTTTTTCTTTGTGTGTGGGTCTACATTTAATATTTCTTTGGTTTTACATGGCAGTAAAAGGGGTATTGAGGGACGAGACAAAACATTAACAGTCGAGGAGGTAAAGTTTATAGAGAAAAAAAAGGTTTTGAAAAATCACAGTCCCCTAAAAAGGGGAAAAAAAAAGCCCGCAAAACCGGGAAAGCAAATATTTTTCTAAATGACAAGTAAAAAAAAAAAGCATTCGTTTTTTGGAGAAAAAAAAAAAAAAATTTC
Organism: Penaeus monodon; assembly: GCF_015228065.2. Taxonomy (NCBI): domain Eukaryota; kingdom Metazoa; phylum Arthropoda; class Malacostraca; order Decapoda; family Penaeidae; genus Penaeus; species Penaeus monodon. The sequence continues at coordinate 11,859 of NW_023659873.1, read as the reverse complement.
GCAATTAACCTCATAAAATAAGGGGAGGGGAAAAAAAGCTTCTTTTTCATAACTTTAGAGGAAAGCAACAAATGGCCCCTTTTTTTTTTCAAATTAACAAGGGTGGATTATTGGAAGTAAAATGGTATATGAAACTGAGAGCAGTTTTTTTTTTCAGGACTTGGGGAAAAAATATATGGTAAAGGTGTTAAAAAAAAAATGTTATAGCATTGCTAATCATCTCTTAACAAAACAAAAAAGTCTTATTTTATCTTAAAAGATGCCTTCCTAAACTCTTGGGGGACAAATGCTCCAGGGCAATATCCAGATAAAAAACGGGGGGGAGACCCACAGGACAGGTATTTCAGGGGAATACCTCTGCTTGGTCCACGAGATAAATGGACTTTCACCGGTCAATAGTTAAAAAAAACCCATTAATGGGACGTGCGAAGTTGAGGGAAAAGGAGGTGAAACAATTAGAGCGGGACCACCATGGAAGAGCTTTTTACTTTTTCTCGGCCTCCTTTCGTGGAAAGAAAAAACTTGCATAGTTAATGAATATCTACAATGGAAATCGCCAACCCCTTCAATCATTTGACCAAAAAGTAAAAACCCCCCATTTGTTTCTAGATAGCTTAGAAAAAGTTTTTTTAGAGAAAATGCTCCGCCTCGGTGTTGGATTTGTCTTCGTAAGCATATCGGTTTTTTTTTTCACACCCACTCGTTCCGCTAGCTCACCGGCTCTGTTTCTTTTCCTATTCAAAAAAAAACATTCCATCCTTCTTTTTTGGCGGAGGGGCCTCCACCCTTCTCCTAAATCTGCCTTCCTCCTCCCCCTCGGACTAAGGCCGCGATGCTGTATTTTACCCGCGAGGATGTAAAAAAAAATGGTGTGATTTATAATCATAATTGGAGCTTAATAAAAAATAAAACTTTCACCACAACACTAAAATATGTAATTGGACCATTGATTGGACTTGGAAATTGGTGGTTTGGGTGTTATAGCCATTATCAAAGCCTTGGGAGGGTTTTCCCTTGGCGAAAGAAAAAAACATAAAAATTTTGATAAAAAAAAAAACAGTAATATGGTCCTTTTTCATTTAGGTAGTATAAAAAATAGATAATTACTCGTATGGAACAAATATTACAATTTTCATCATAGTAAACAAACATTTTGCCCACCGATAATTTGTCAGAAAATTTATTAAATTTTTCCCATTCATTTCACATTTCAAGTTTTTTGGCTTCTCGCTTTTCCTCGCAATTATTTAATTTTTTTTTCCCATTTCGCAGGGGACAGAAAAATACGGACGGTAAAAAAAAAGGGGCACGATTTGCTGTTCTTCCGGGCATGTCACCCTCTGTCGGAAAAGGACGCATTCAAGATTTCTGATAGAGGCTTATAAATTACTAGCAACCCCGCAATCCGAAGCCATTTACATGGTAGATTTATTTTACCAAAATTTTTCCTTATGTAAAAAAAAAGTTGTAATTTTATTCTTTAAAATGACAAATTAATGCCTTTACCAATGGTATCAAATATATATGTATTTTTTTTTTGCATAAAAAAAAGTACCATCTAAACCTTGCTATTAAAGGGAAAAGGAAATATACCCCAAATCCTCCAATACATTTTTTTCCCCGCGAAGGAACAAAAAGTTAACATACGTCTGAGAAATGCCTATACATTTTTTCCCCCCTAAATGTTGCGGACCGCCAATGGCCACCCCTCACACAATGTTGGTTGCAACTTTTAGCTGTCATCAGTAACCGATTCTCAGCCCTTGTTAACAACAAAAAAAAAAACTTTTTTACTTGGTGGTTTACATTATAATTTATTTCAGCATGTAAAAAAAATGCCTACGTTTATCAGCGCCCCTTCTTTTCGGTCGTCAGGAAGAATATTTTTCTCCCTGTTAATGTGACCGCAAGCGCCTTAGACGAGGGACTCTATATTCCCGCCAACGCGCCCGCAAACTCCAATCCACCGACGCGGGATTGCGCCGCGCGGGGGAAAGTAAAAAACCGCACGGCGGGGATAAATAAAAAGGGACATTGAGTTACAAACAAAGAAGTTTTCATGGATCCTTTTTGGGGTGAAATTGTTATTTTTTATTAGAAAAGATGCCTTTTGGGATGTAAAGATGTAAGAAAATTTGTTTCTGTTTTTTTTTATTCCTTATTAGGGGTTTGCAACCTGGTTAATATTATGATTAACCTGTTGCATAAGCCTGCAAATTTTCAAAAAAAACGTGGGCATAGTGGTAAGTTATTTCGCATTTTTACAAATTTACACACAAAAAAAAAAAATTTTAAGGGCCTGTTATTTTTTTATTTCTTATTTGTTGTTAATCACCTGGTTAGGGACGCGTGTTTTTTGTTGGTTCTTGAAAAAATCATATTAAAGGGCATGGTTGGGGTACAAACCAAGAGTTTTTTCATGATCCTTTTTCACTGAATTTTTTTTTTTATTATGGAAGATACCCTTTTGGGGATGTAAGAAACCGACCTAGTATAAACAACATGTTAAAAAAAGGGAAAGGGGGGAGTTTCCGCAAGTTTTTTTTTCAATCGTTTCCCGCGGAAGTTAAGAAAAATTTTTCTGTCGAGATATTTTCTTATTTAGAGTTTTGGCCAATCTTTGTTATATTATGCATTTGTAAAAACCATTTGTAAAAGATATTGAAATTTATGGTCTTTTGCAAGTAATTTTTTTTTTAATATGCATATGGGAGTGAGGAAAAAAAGGGAATTAGTGTTATATTTTGCCAATATATTTTTTTGTCTTATAATTTACGTTAATGCGAAACATTGTCAATCTTAGTAAGGGTTTTTAAAAATGGGATTTTTCTTTTTTGGGTTTTTTTGGTTTACCAACCTAAGGGGAACGGAGAGTTGCCACCGCCCACCGTCCATTAACCTCTGAATAAGAAAAAGAAATGATCATATTATCCAACCCTCGGTTATATGGAAAATTTTCGGGGGGCGAAATATGATTTGTATTTTGTGTCTGTTTTTTGTTTTGTTTACTAACAAATGGCTATATGAAAAAGACCTTAATAAAAAAGGGACATATTTGATTACAAAAAACTTAACGTATTTTATCATCCTTTTGATTTGACAATGAATCTTTAATTATTGGGATGTTTTTGGCGATTTTTAAAACGTAAATCGAAACGTGGGGTCAAAAACTTTTTTTACCATTATTGCTCCGTAAAACGGAAATTATGGGGGAAAATGCGGGGTTCGGGGGATGGGGGGGCCTTCCCCTGTTTCCGGGACTTTTTGGTGGGTGTGTCAGCAGCTGTATGCAATTTTTTTTTGTTTTTGGATTGTGTGGCTTTCTTCCCTCTTATTTCTTATTCTTATTATTTGCTTTTGGGAGAGGGTAGAGAGACCACCCTTTTAGGTGAGCGTATTAGTTATCATTAGAGGGGGGAACATTTATGGATTATGATGAATTAGAAGGGGGGTGGGTCACTCGTCTGTAGCAGGGATTAATTTATACGATTTCATTTGTTAAACAAATTCAAAACATGGGTGAAATTGTGGTGTGAGGGGGGAGGGGGGAGGGAAATGGGTGGAAATTAGTACGGTTCCAATCGGTCTTTTGTTTTGCTATTTTGTTTTTTTTGCGTTCCTTTTCTTTCTTCTACATTATTGCTTTTCCTATCGGGATATGAGGGGAATGTGGGATTCGGGGGGGCAGTAGGAAAAACGGAAAGGCGGTGTTTTCCCCCTGTTCTCGGAACTTTGCGTAATGTCAGCAGGCTGGGTGGCCAATGTTTGTTTTGTTTTGTGTGGTGCTTTTCTTTCTTCCTTTCTTATTTCCCGATTTTTTTCTTCTTATTTACTTTTCGGGAGAGGGAGGAAGGACATCCCTTTTTAGGTGGAGCGCGTTTAGGCATCAATTTAGAGGGGGGGCATTTATGGGATTATGATGAATAAAGAAGGAGGGTGATCAACTCGTCTGTAGCAGGATTAAATTAATCGATTTTCAGTTTTACAAGATCAAAACATGGTGGCCATAATTTGCCAAAAAGTGGTTTATACAATCGAAAAAATAAAAGGTATATATTTGTATAACGAGGTTTTTTTAAATCCTTTTACACTTAATTGTGTTTTCTTATCTCTGGTACAGTGGAGAGAGGGAGCGAAAAAAAATTATCGGGTCCATTAGCAGGGGACCTGTGTGAACCTATTTTATTATTGGATTTTTGACAGGTTTTTTTTCAGTCATTAGGAGAGACGGGGGTTTTTTTTCCCTCGTCTGTAGCAGAATCAATTTCTCGAATCTCGGACAAGTTTTTAAAAAAAACATTAAAAAATTATTGCGGTGTGGATGGAGGAGCCGCGGGTTGAGTCCACCTGTAGCAACCTGCCTACGGGTAATGAATTTTTTCGGTTTACGGGAATATTGGTTCAATCTTTCTGTTTTTATTGATGCACTATTTTTTTTTGGGCGAGTAAGGTATTGTTATGTTAGCCATCGTTTAGCTATGGTTTTTTAGTGGGTTACCTCATGATCATTTAACCTGCTTTCACTCTCGATAAAGGGTTTTTTTTTGATTACATGGTGATCATTGAATCTATGTCAAACTTGCAATTGGAGGGAAGATTTCCTCGTCTGTAACACATCACTGGTTTATGAGTTAATGAATTTCGGATACGGATATTGATTAGTTTTTAATCACTTTTCAGTGGGTTCATCCTTTTCTGTTTATGATGCACCATTTTTTTCAAAACCGTAAGGTGTGGCGGGCGTTAGCCATTGCTAGCTTATGGTTCTAGTGGGTTGCCTCGTGATTCATTATCCTGCTTTTCCACTCTCGACCAAGGTTGTTTGTGGTTACGCTGTGATCATTAAATCTATGTCACTGTCCACCTGCATTGGGAGGGATACTCGTCTGTAGTAACATCAATTTGTTTCCATTAATTTTCTCATGAATGCGTCATGTTACGAAACATAAAAAAATGCATTATGTGAAAGTAGGTTAATGGATTTCCGGGTAATTGATTATGTTGTTTTGTTGTGGACAATTGGTTGTTTGCGGTTTTTGCGGTTTTTTTGGTTTTTTTGTCAAAGGTCCACTGATTAAGTTCCACGGTCCACTGGAACCTACTTTCCACATTCATGCCACGTGTGTGGAAGGTGTTTCGATTTTTGGTTCCACCCTAAACTTATCCTGCTTTTCACTCTCGATAAGGGTTGTGTGGGTTGTTGCTTGTGATCATTTAAATCTATGTCCCCCGGTTCACCTGCAAATTGGAGGGGATACTCGCCCTGTTAAATATCATTTGTTTCCATCATTTTTTTCCTTATAATGCGTTCATGTACGAAAACATAAAAAAAAATGCATAAGTTTGAAAAAGTTAGGTTTTTAATTTGAATTTTTCCGGGTAATTTGATTTATGTTTGTGGGACCATTTGGTTTCGGTTTTTTGCTGTTTTGTGGTTTTTCGTTCCAAGGGTTTTCACTGAATTTACGTCACGGTCCACTGAACCTACTTTTTTTCACATTCATGCCACGGTGTGAAGGGTTTTTTTCGATTTTTTGTCATCTTTTCCATCTTTACTGAGTATCAAATTTTGTTATTAAAATGGAAAAAAAAACCATTTTTTTCCCGCCCAATTTTTTCAGGAATTGTGGAAAAAATCAGGAATCGGTTCCACTAGAGCCTAGTGATAGGACTCATTTGGTCCGGTGAGCACATGTTGGGAGGCCATCTGTATTAAAAAAAACAAAAACATTTCACAAACCACCACAAAAAAAAAAAACCAAAAAAAACAGGCCCTTTGGCCAGACCTATGCAAATTTATGGGGACTTGACGGAAAAAAAACCATCATCAAAAATAATCTGTCATGAAATCATCCAACAGATGGAAACCCTCAGGTTTTGGCCCCTTCACCCATAAATGGCCACTCAAAAAAAAACAGGGAGACCTCCTGATTTTTTTCTCTCAGGGGACGAAGGATGGGGAAGCCAAACCGGGGGGACCAGCCAAAACCAGGCCACTCCTTACGTATCAAAAGCTCCAAAAAAAATTCAATGCAGAAGGGGCAGTCCCAGAAAAACGACCCAGGCCAAGAGGGGGGACAGGAAACTTCTGAAAGGAAGAGGTTCCTTGAAACTCCCTAGGCCATTTTTCCCCACAGTTTTTAAGGGTTTCCCTACAAACCTAAGGCTTTTGGAACAATGCCTAACCAATGAATGAGAAACACTGGAAAGATTGCAGAGGCAAAAATCTGATTGGTCCAAATCTGGTTTTTGCCAGAGGAATCAGGAGGCAATGATTCACTGGGCCTAATGATTCAAGCTACCTTGAATATTCCTGCAGGAAAACAAAAGGAGCTTAAAAGTTGGGACGAAAAGTGGGAGTATCACAATCAACTGAAAATCCCAAAAAGGGGGGGAGGGACAGGAAAAAAACATCAAGAAGAAGATGCTACTTGGCTTTCTCAGTTTTTCTTGTGATGTGGAGGCTGAATTCACATCCACACTCCCAAATTGGTGGGGGCTTCCCAAAAAAAAACTTTGAAAAGGGAAAAGTCCCCAACCAGGGCAACGTCCTGGTGGACCCCTAAAAAGGGAAAATCCAAAAATTCATTTACCCTTGATTTTGGGCAAACTGGGGGCCTCCTAATGGCCTGAAGGGCCACTGCAAATACTTCACATGCCAAAAAAAAAAAATTTGGTTTACCGCCAGGGGTAGCTTGCAAAGGCCAAAAAACCCAAAATGCAGGGGTCTGTAAGCAAGTCCCACCAAAACAAAAAAAGGGATTACCACAGCCCAAAATGCCCCAACTGTGGCCAAGAGGGCATAAATGCCTGGAAGCCTGGCTTTGCTTCTTATCAGGAAAGGAGGGGGCCCTCAAAGTGGGACAGGGAGGTTGTTAAAAAAAGGGAACTAGATTTTTTTTTTTACGCTTGCCCCTAGGAAACACCCCATATCTAGGGGCAGAAAACAAAAAGGGAAAAAGGATTTCCCAATCTTCCTAAGGAGGAAAGGAACACCGGGGGGGGACCACTCCCGACAAAAAAATTTGAGTTTTTCACACAAAAGTGTGCAGAAGAAAAGAGCCAAGAGGGAATTAAGGTTTCAAAGAAACTTGCAAAGAATTCCTCCCCAAAGGAGCAGGACCAAAACTTTCCCCTTTTTTGGACAAAGATATTGACTCCTGGTGACTGCTGTTAGTTCAGTTGCCAGTTTAAACAACAAGCTTTTGGAGGAGGGGGACAGGTGAAGGGGCCAAAAGAAAGTCATGAAAGTTCCATGACGGGACAAATGGACCCCAAAAAAACTTGTTTTGCAGTCCTGTGTTTTTTGTTATTACTCCACTGTGTTTCCTGGTTTTTTCGTATATATTGTTTTTGTTTTGGTGCTTCTTCTATGATGCGTGGAGGGAGAAGAAATTACACCAAAATAAAAAACTAAAAGTAGGTTCATTGGGGAGATCAGCTCTGACAAAAAAAATTAAAAAAGGGAGTTCTATATATAGTCCTGTTGGCCCCACGGCCTCAAGCTTCTCCCCGAGAGTGGTTTTACTGGCCCAGAGGGTGGGACTACAAGAGACAAAAATAAAAAATATTGTACTCTACAAAAATTGTTAAACAGAGAATCTCACTCTTTTTACATAGGCATTATGCTCCACAGCAATATAAAAAAAAAAACTAAAACATAATTTTCTATATTTTCACATGGTGAAAAAAAACATAATCCCACAAAACAAAAAGGCCAGTATATTATAATATGGATTATTATATAATATTATCACAATATTACAGGGTAGGATAATATTTGTCCATCCCATATTCCCGTATGTAAGGCGGGCATCCCCACAATATGGCCAAACTCACTTACTCAACAAAAAAAAAGTATCAACAAAAACTCACTTTCATTATCACCAAAACCCCCAACATTCCTGAGGAGGGGAGGAAAAAAACTTGACAAAGCCAAAAACCAGAAACAGGAAGCTGAAAGCTTTACCTGGGTAAACCCCAGAAGAGGCAAGCCTAAAGCTAAACAAAAAAGTTCTCCACCTCCCAGTAGAACTCTTAGCTAGCCTGAAAAAAAAGTTCCCTCAATCAGTGAGGAACTTCATAAGTGGGAGGTTGTCAGATGTTTTTGCCACTGATAGGGAAATCTGGAACTCTGAAATCCCAAATACAAAAAAGGACGTCCATTTAATGGGAACAACAAAGATGTTACTGACACAGAGTAACAACCAATGAAAAAAACACAATCTAAGCATACAAAGCGCGGAAAAACATCTATGGCTTTTAATACAAGAAAATGCCATACTCATCGCAATAGTACAAATCAAAAAAAAAAAAAACTAACACAGTCATGCTTTCAGGAGACACAAAAAACAGAGGAGGCCTGTTTCACTTCTCAGAGTACCCATGTCCTTTTGTTTGCCAAAGCCACACACCAGCCACCAGAGGCTTTGATCCCTCTGGTCAGAGCAAAAACAACCTCCCTGCCCCCACAAACAGCCCATGTTGTGCTGCACTGTGGAGATGATGTCGAAATCCTTTTGCCATTTGAGATCCACCTGACCGGGTGGAGGGGGGGGGGGAATCCCCTCAAAGCTATAACAATGTGTACAAGCCAAGAACCAGGATATTATAGAAGCTTTAGGACAGCCAAACAGCCTGGTGCTATTGCAAGCCACAAGGAAACTTGGTGATCATAAAAGAGGGAGGACTTCATTGCGCACACCCAACCCCATCCTGGTTTTCCCTGTAAAGAGGGATTAGATGTGGCAGGCTATAAAAACATAAGCCTGTGTGCTTTGAGGGACATTTTCCCCCAAGATCCAACTCCTCAATATTCAAGAGTTTTACAGGGAAGGGTCCTAAAAACCTGAAAAAAAAACTTCCAACCACTGGGGCTTCTGGTGGAGGAAGAAATCAGATTGTGTCAATGAGGGGGAACTGTTAAAATGGACCCATTATGGCACTGTTATTCCTCTTGGGATGCTGGGGCCCGGCCCCAATGGTCCACAAGCACAATCCAAAGATGGAAAAACAGACAAGGCCAAAGTGGGCAAAGTTCTTTTTAGTGAAATGCCTCAGCTCACTTTCTTAGAATAAAAATGAAAACCACCACAAGAGTTGAAAAGTTTGGATTGTGGCTTTGAGGGAACCAGACTTGTTTCAGTTGGCCATAAATCAAGCCGGGCCCTCCAAAACAATCCTAAAAAAAAAACTTGGCCTTGGTTCCCAGGAGTTACGGGAAAAATGGCCTGGTTTACTTTCCATGAACAAAAGAAAGGGGGAGGTTAAAAAACCAACAGAGTGGAAAAACATGTGCAGAAAAAAACAATTCTGAAAGGCAAAAATTATCCGATAAATCTAGCCCCTCTTACGGTAAAAGTTTGGGACAGGGATTGCCAAAGAAAAAAAAACTTGCCCAAGAGGAATCAAAGCAGGGAAAAAAGTGGTTTTGGAGGACCACTCTTTACAGAGCTGTGTGGCAAACTGGTTCAGGCAGGCTACCAGCCCACTCAAGGCAAACCAGGTTACAATCAAGGCTCTCAATCAAAAAGCAAAAATGGGTTAAAACACAGTTTCTCTGTGAGAAAAAAAACAAGGGCAACAAAAAACAAAAAAGTCCCTTGCCAGCCAAAATTGAGGAACAAAAAAAACCAAAGAATGCCTACAATAAGGCAGACTTTGCTCTCTTATTCCGAGGGCAGGAGGCCAAGCCACAACCAAAAAAAACTAATCTTTTCTCAGAGGAAAAACTAAAGAGGGAAAATGTATAAAAAAAAAAAAAAAACATTTTCTTGCTCAGCCCTGAGCTATCATGGAAATCTTCCTATTTTTTCATCTCTCCCCACCTAGGGACAGGCAAGGGTGAGGCTGGGGGGACATTTCCCTGCCAAACTCACTTAAGTCCTGGGAAAAACTTTCTAACTGTAACCCCAGAGGGACAGGAAGAGGGGCTGAACATAATTTCCCATCCCAAAAAGTCAAAAAAGGAGGCTAGGGGGAAAAGGTATCCGCAATATCTTTTCTCCCTCACTGTCTAGGGCCTAGGGCGAGAACAGCCGAAGATGGTACTAAACCAAGTTACCAATGAAAAAAACTAGGACTCCACCTCCATGGGCTTCCAGGGGGGATATGAGTATACCCATTTGCTATTCTGGCACCAAACCAGCTCCTAGATCAGGAAAAAAAAGGGCTTTTTGGACTAGAAAAAAGTTTTCCTGTTTGTTATTTTTCAGGAGGACCTCTCCAGAAAAAAAGGAAATCAGAGGGAATACTCTTTTTTCCTGGATAGGTGGGGGACTATTTTCAGGAAAAAAACAGAATAGGCCAAAAAGGTCAGATTTTTCCAAAGGTCACATATCAACAGCATAAATGCAAACTAGAAAAAAAGGAAACGCCCCCACATCCGAGTGGGGTGCAAAAATCATCTTTGCAGACAATCTTGCCAATCAATTTTCCCAACTGGCCCTAAGGGAGAGCCCCAGCCCACTGTCTGGACCTTGCATTTGAGTGTTTTGTAGGGTAGGGCTAAAAGATCCTCTCTGCAAAACCAAAAACTTCTTGGCTGTTAGGGTTGTTTTTGACACTATCCAGCTCCAAAGAAAACAACTACAAAGGTATAGGGGACTCCCCCAACCCTGGGAACTACATTGAAGCCCCGCTGGGGGGGGGCATAGGAACCCTGGATTGAGTGTTTTCTGGTTCATGAGCTTTTGTTCAAGGAGAAAAAGAACCAATACCCGATGCATAGTTTGAAGGGGCAGAAAGCCAAAGTTGGGTTTCATGCCAAGCCATCAACTACTCCCGGGTAGTAGAAAAAACCTACTTTCACAGATGGAAAATTCAGTCGAATCCTATAAACCCCACATTGCAGGTGGGCTGGCTTTTTGCAGCAAAGAGATGCCACCAAAAAAAATCCCATGAGGGTAAAAAACAGACAATGGCCTCCAACTGCCTACAGGGGCAAGAGGCAGCTGCGATCATGGGGAGGCCCTGCCCCCAACATGTTTCCTGAGGGAAGGAAAACATGTGGTCCATAATTACAGATTTCAAGGGGCAAGCCATTAACTATTTTACAGCAAAGCATGCCCAAATGATATTGAGCAACTTTGAACAACAGAGGAAAAAAAGGAGAAAAAAAAGCACTCGCTTTTTCCCCTGGTGGGTTTTCAATTTGTATAAGGATGCAAAAAAAAAACTGTTTGTGATTTGCTCTAGGGTCTTGGAAAAAAAGATAAAACACCAAGTTTTGGTAGGGCCTAAAGTTTCAGCTTTTGTAGCAAAAAAAAGATCCACTGTGGGTAAAAAACCATAACTCCACAAGAAGAATTCCCAATATATCTTGATGGCCAGGGTTTCATTTTCTGTAGAAATGGGACATAATTTGTATTCTACTGGAGACAGTCAGCTAAAACACATTGGAGGTCCCCCCCTAGGATAAAACTGAGGGAGGATAATGACAGTGGGTTTTTCTTTCAGTCCATTTTCCAATATATTATTTTTGAGCTTCTGTTTAATTGAGCCGTTGTAGAAACCAACATAACCCAAAAAAAAAGGAATCACGTGAAGGTTTGGGGGTCAGTGAAGATTTTTTTTTCCCAGTTTTTAATATTATTCCCCAGTGTGGGAGCAAACAAGTTGGTGAAGAAACACTTATTACCTCATGGGCTTTCCTGTTTTTTCAAAGCAAAAGCTAGGGATTAGCCAGTCGTCCCCCTAAAGTAGCTGATGAGGAAAAAAAATTCCCTGGCAAATGTAAAAAAGCTGCCTGAAACGAGCCATCATTCTCAACGAAGGACCTATGGAGCGTAAGAGTTTGAAACATGGGACCTGGGTTTGTAGTCATGAAAAAAAAAACCAAATTGGCGAGCCTGGTAGTTA
>NW_023659872.1:7500-20417 GCF_015228065.2 Penaeus monodon | reverse complement strand
TTTTTGGAGACCTGACACCCTCAAAGGTCAGTGGGGATTTACCTTTTAATTGTGAATGTTAAATATTGATAAAAAAATAAAGCCACACCCTCGGAAAACCCAAATATAAAAATATAAAAATATAATTTATATATATATTTATTATAAAATAATATAAAGGGAATGCGTCGCGCGTGTGTTGTGTGCGAAGGGGTTTGTGTGTGAATGATAATCGTTTTTTTAATCTGACTTTAAAATTCTAGTCGGGAAACGGGCTCATTTCAATGGAACAAAAAAAGGGGGAAAAATCCTTTTTCTCTCCCCCTTTGGGGCGTTCGTCTATTAAAGAGAAATGTTCATTTTGCAGTTGTTATTTTTATTGACTAATTTTCTATAATACTTTAAGTAAACTCGTGAGCACGCGCCACTCAGTCGTTTTGCACCCCCCCTCCCCTTTTTTTCTCCCTCTCTATTTCTCCCCCCCCCCCCCTCTTTTCTCTCTTCTTCTTCCCCTTTTTTCCTCTCTTCCCTCTCCCCTCTTTCTCTCTCCCCCATTCTCCCCCTCTCTCTTTTTTCCCTTCCTCTCCCTCTCTCCCTTCCTTTGATATTAATCCGTGACAATAACTGCTTCATTAGGGTTTAAAAAAAGGGGTATAACTGAAACAGATTAAAATGTAAATAAACTCAAAATTCGGGAGTTTTATTACACTGCGCTTTATCATTATTATTATAACCATTGTTAAATTTATTTTTATTTTTTAATATTATCTTATTTTATTATTATTATTATTTTTTATTTATTTATTTTTTATTATTTTATTATATTATTATTTATTTTTATTTTATTGTTATTATTATTTTATTTGTTTTTATTTATTATTTTCAAATCAAACATTATTTATAAAAATAATAAAAAATTACATTATTTATTATTATTTTCATTTTTTTATTTATTATTTTTATTTTATTATTTTTATTATTATTTTTAATTATTATTATAACTATTATTTTATTATTTCAATTTATTTTCTCATCATCAACATCATCCTTATCATTATTTAATTATTAATCTTAATTTCCTTTTCATTTTCATCAACTTTTTCGTTTTTAAAATTATTATATTATCGTCATCATTAATTATCACTATCTTATCATATCTTTTCACTATCATTACATTATCATTTTTTCATCACTTACTCATTGATCATTACACTATCACTATACATCATTTCATTTCTTATCTTTTATCATTTTCATTATCATTATCTTTTTTATTTATTTTTTTTTGTTGTTGTTTTTTGTTTTTTGTTGTTTTGTTTGTTGTTGTTTTTGTTGTGTTTTGTTGTTGTTGTTTGTTGTTGTTGTTTTTTTGTTTTTGCTGTGCTGTTTTTTGTTGTTGTCATTATCATCATTATAATTTTGTTATCATTATAACATTTTCATTATTTAGGTTATTTTAATAATAATAAATATAAAAATTTTTATTATTATTATCTATTTTATATTATTATTATTATTATTATATTATTATTTTATTATTATTATTTATTTTTATTTTTTTATTTTATATTTTTTATTATTATTTATTATTATTATTTTTTTTTAATTTTTATTATTAATTATTATTATATTATTTTTATATTATTATTTTTTAATTATTTTATTTTATTTTATTATTATTATTTTTTTTATTATTATTATTATATTATTATTATTAAAAATTTATCATTATTATTATTATTTTCGAGGCTAGTACCTGCAGCCCACTATCATGTCATCATTATCATAACCATCACTTTCATCCCCTTTTTTTGTTATTTTTTATCTTTTCATTAACATTATTGTTATTAGGTTTTTTTTTGCTAATTCATTTTTTATCCCCTCATTTTTGTTGTTGTTATTATCATTATCATTATCAATTTTTTTTTTATCATTTTTATTGTTTTTATTATCATTATTTTATTTTTACTTACTTTATTATTGTCATTATTACTTTTATTATTACTAAATTATTATTATCATTATTATTATTTTATTATTATTCGGGGCCAGTACAACATGAAATAGAAAAAATGGGGAGGGGGGGGGGTTAAAACAAAAAGTAGGAGGGGAAGGAGAAAAAAATGGGGGAAAAAAAGAGAGGTGAAAAAAAGGGAGGGAAAAAAGGTGTAAAAGAAAAGAAAAAGGGGGGAACTTTGGGGAAGCGGGGGAGGGGAAATTGGATGACTAGGGGGGAAAGGGGGGAAAAAGGAGAGGGGCTCAGATAAAGGGGAATGGAATGAGGGGGGAAGGGATAAGGGACGTCAGGGGGGGGAAAAGGAGGGGAGGGGGGAATAGGGGGTGCAGATGAAATTAAAAAAAAGGGGGGAGGGGGGAAGGTAGGGGGGGGAGGGTAAAAAAGGGGAAGGGGAAAACATCTCTTTTTTTTTTTCGTGCAATTCCCTTTGTTAATTTAAAACTATAAAATGTCTGGCCTTTTTGAACAAATGTGCATCCCAAAACCCCTCCGCGCTACCAATTATTTGTCTATTTTCCCGGCGCTAAAGCATACAGGGATAACCATTTTAATTATATTACCATAGCTCTGTACCTGCTTTTTGTTTTTTAGGGTTTTTATATTTTTATTTTCTTTGTCATATTTCACACTTTATTGTTTTACCCCAAATTTCTTTAACATTTTTAATATCTTACATTACCATTATATTTTTATTTTTTATCTTTATCTTATTACTAAGATCATTACTATGTTGAATTTGGTTATATCTTATCATATCTTATCTTATCATTACTTTTCTTATATTATCATTATTATTATTATTATTTATTATTATTAATATACTAAATTTTATTTTTATTATTTTTTATTATTATTTTTTTTATTTTCTATTAGTATAATAGTAGTGTATGTCATTTTTATTATTTTTTATTTTATATTTTATTATTTATTTTTTCATTTTACTTTTATTTCATCATTATTTAAATCTTTTATTTCTTTATTCATTACATTAGCATTATCATTTTTACCATTAGTGATATGTACATTATCTTACCATTCCATTTTCATCTCACTCTCGCATCGTCTCATCCCATCATCACATCATCATCAGCAGCAGCATTTTCATCATCATCATCGTCATCGTCATCATCACATCGTCATCGTCATCATCATCGTTATCTTTGTCTCATAGTCATCATCGTCATCGTCACCATCATCATCCTCGTCATCGTCATCATCATTACCTATCATCGTCGTCATCGTCATCATCATCACCATCATCATTAATCATCATCATCATCATCGTCTTCATCATCACCATCATCATCTCGCCCATCCGTCATCACCCATCACCATCATCATCATCATTGTCATCATTATCATCGTCATCAGCATCAGCATCATCATATATTATTATTATTATAATCATCATTATTATTATTATTATAACCATCATTATCATTATTATTATTATTATTATTTATTTTTTATTATTAATAATCATTATCATCATTAATGTAGCGTACGGCTGGCACACTCGCCGAATCTAAGGACGATTTCGCCAGGACTGACATCGTCCTCGGACGCCACCTGGTTCTTGACCGTGCCACATCCCTGCCGCTTCTACGCGAAACTACGGGGTTTAGCTTCCACCGAAATCTTAACCCTGATTATTGTTGTCACTGCATTACTATAAGTATTATCATTTCTATAATAAGTCAGTTTTGCATAGGTTGGGGCGCGCGGCGCGCGCGGAGAGAGAGAGGAGAGAGGGGAGAGAGAGAGGAGAGAGAGGAGAGGGTGAGAGAGAGAGAGCAGAGAGGAGAGAGAGAGAGAGGAGAGAAAAGAAGAAGAGAGAGATAGGCTGGGCTCAGATACACATACGGAATGGGAGGGAGGAGTGAGTCTTTTTATGTACATTTGCATTGTGCATGTTTGGTGTGCAATCACTCCGGGTAGAGTCATCTTCTAGTTATATTGGTTTTTTGGATCTTATCTTCACTGTTAGCATCTTAAAGGAGAATAATATCAGAATGTTTAATACAAAAACGGGGAACGGAAGTTTTCAAATCGGATGATCTCTGTTTACAATTATCCGAAATAGATTTACATTGCCGAGGACAGTTGCTGAACTATTTTCTTTGAAACATGCGTGTGCCTCTCACATTCTCCCTTCTCTTCTTCTTTTCTCCCGCTGTCTCACTCTGCCCGTTTCTCTCTATCCAAGGTTAATATCTTTCCTTAAAAGGAAACAAAATCCTCTTATGAAAATATATCCAAATATATCCCTCCCTTGAAATCAACGTGCATTTGCGAAAGGGCCCGAAAAGAGAAGGAAAAAATCTGCGATATCGAGCAATTATAAGGAAAATTCTATCTTCCACAAGAGATTCTTTTCCTCTTGTTCTTTTCTCCTCCGAACTCTTCCCCTTTTTCCTCCGCTTCCTTTCTTTTTAAATGAGTTGAATTGAACTGGGTACCCACAAGGTAGAGTTTCTCTTGATATTTTGCGAACCTTTTATAAAAATAATAAATATAAGATTTATAAATAAATTTATTTGATACTTTATTTTCTGAATGTTTTAAAAGATGATTATTATTACTATCGGCATTCCACTGTTTTATATATTTCCCATTTCTCATTATTAAAAACGTGTCATTTGTATGGTAGGTTTGGGGGGCACCCACTGCCCTTTATCATTTTCTGTCTTCCTCTCCTATTTCCCTTTTCCCCTATGCCTCGAACCATTTCTATGCAGTGTGAAGGTGTTAGCGAGGGGAAATTGCTCAATTTTTTCACTATGTTTTGTTGCCGTTGCCATGACAAAATCGATGCCATAGCTCCTGTCTTTCGTTTGTGAGCACGAAAATTCTGGGCGGGTAGACAATATCGATTTCCCCCCATTTGCATATCGTATCTCTCTTTCTTTTCATTCCTTTTCCCTTCCCCCCCCCCCCACCCTTTTCCTTCCTCTCCGCTCCCTCTTTTTTCTCTTTCCCTTTCTCTTTCCCTCTCTCTCTCTCCCGCTATTGCGTCATGCAGCCCCCATTCCTATGCGCGGCGTTGATCTCCCTTAATATCTTCTCGCGGCTGTGCATATTCAAAGATCCAAGGCGATGCATCATGCAGTGCGCGTAAAGAGCCTGTGACTTCAACCCTCCGAGGCTGCGTGGCCCGGGATATCTCCCTCATCGCCCATTACCCTTGATTCTGTAAAAAGGGGATTGTAATAATGTCGCGGGGCAGTAACATTGCAAATTATTCCCCAAAAAATAAAATGAAAAATTAAAAAACCCCTTTTTTTATTCATCAGGGGAAAAAGAATTAATCAAATATTTCACTTTTTTTTCAGTAACAGATACCATTACATATGTATTAATATCGTACCAAATTTGTATAAAATATTGATCTTAATGTAACGTTCCCAAAAATAAAACACGAATATTGTCTTTGCTTTAAGCCCCCTTTGGGACCCACCTAAAAAATGAAAAAAACATGGCGGTATGCCAAAAAGGCGTAAAGAAAAGTTCTGTCTACGAAGAAAAGTAGAAGTCCGAAACAAAAAAAGGGGGGGTAGCCGTACAAGTAAGTTTTTGAGGGATTTTTTGATTTTTTAAAATTACTGCCGCGTCAAAGCTAAGGGTTCATTAGCAGCGAACACCTTTTTAGATAGAAATATTAGAATATTTAAAACTTTAAAAAAACTATCAATAAATATCTTACAAAAAAACAATAAAATTATTACAAATCAAAAAAAAAAATTTTTGCTCTAAGCTAAAGTTATTGCATAAATATTTTAATAATTAAAATTTTTTTGAAAAATTAGCCCCCCCCCCCCCCCTAAAAAACTAATAAAACCTTCTATTCCAATCCCCCCCCCAATACATTTTCAGTGTATATGGGGGAGACAAGTAATAGTCTTTGGTCTGAAATGTTGCACATCTTTCCAGTACATGTGCGACCGTTAAGGGCTCTTGGGATCCCTCAAAAAGTGCTTTCTTTTAGCCATCATCGGCCATGAGTCATCTTGTGCCCCATTCTTAGTTTTTCCCTTTTTAATAACTTCTACTTTTCGGTTGGGAAGGGTGCTGGTCACCCAACGCCAGATCATCTATAATCTCTCGCAGTTTTTTCCAGAGGTAGCCTCCTTTGTTCCCCCATCTATCAGAAAAAAATCCTTATGCTGGGTTTCAGGTCGGTGTGGGGAGAGGAAAACGAGCATCACAAGGTGAGCAGCAGCTGCCTTGGCCTTCTCATCACTCGCTCATCCCACTGATCCAACATGTGCTGGCACCCAACATAGAGTTATTTTTTGTGTTGACTAAATGCAAGCCAAATTAAACCTCCCTCACACGGGAGTGATGATTTAAACTCTTATTGCTTGCAAGGCCAAAACTACGAAGTACAATATATTACAACAAAAATGGTTCGAAAGATCTCTAGTCTCTTAACTGCGGAAAGGGATGGCATGAAACTTGCAGTGAAGATCGGGCTTCTAGAGAAGACTGCCAGATGCAGTTTTCCTTCTGCTCACTGCTGCAAAAGCCCACCCTTTTTCAGATTGAACCATCTTATATTTGCATTGATCCTTGGTAAGAAATGTGCTGAAAAATCTCTTTCGATTTCTGTTCAACTCCCCCTTTCCCAATTCGAGCAAATCCGCTCGATTTGATTAGTCCTTGGGGGAATTGGGGAATTCCAAACACCCAGAACCTTATGAGACTTAAATTAAATTTCCAAAAATTTTCCTCATTCTCCTTACCCCATAGGATGGCTACCCAAAGGGGGGTTGAAAACCATCGGGATTTAGGAGATCCTGGAACCCCTTTGTAGTTCGTTTGGAAAATCAGGTTTATTATCCCTGTAATGAAAAGGGGTGGTTTCCCCTCAGCATACAGGAAACTCCACAGGGTGAAGACCGCTTTTTAACCTTCAATTTTAAAACTGTTTGATGTGGGGCACCCATGTAAGCTTGAGTCAAAATTACACAAGTATTCAAATTTGGACAAATTGCATGGGTTTGCGCCTAAATATAGGGAAGGAGGGGAACATTCCTCTTTTGGGGAAATGTATACCACGGTTTTGTTTGGGAAAAAAATTTAAACCATGATATGTTGCCCACTGTCAACCTGATTTATTGCAGTCTGAGTGTTTTTCACATCCTGAAAGCTTCCCCCTTGCAGTACAGTGTAAAGTCACCACATACAGATTACATGAGACCGACTTGGAAAAACCTTTACGATGTATTTATGGGCAAAGGGCAAACAGGGTCCCTTAAGACACCCCCCTTGTGGGACCCCCTTCCAGCTGTTTCCGGTTTAGAAAAAGGTGTTTCCAACCCGAACTCTAAATTTCCTTCAGCAAAAAAAGCATTGTATAAAGGGTGGGAAATGCCCCTTAAACCATTGTACAGTTCATGGCGTATGCCATGCTTCCAGTAGTTGTGGGCCCTTTTTTTCAAGATCAAAAAGACGCTTCATGTGACGTCGCTGTTGAAGGGAAATTCTGTATGGGCAGTTTCCCTCCTAACAATGAAACTTTGGTCGATCTAAATTTTTCTAATTCCCGTATTGATATGGGTAACACGTTTTTTTTCTAGCAGCCAGTCAACCTGATTTTGACCATTTTCTCCATAGCTTGCAGATGCAGCTGGTGAAAAATTTGGGTCTGTAATTTCCTGGTGTGGAAGCATCTTTCCCGGGTTTTAAACAGGAATGATAAAGCTTTCCCCATGTGGATGGCACTGTCCCTCCTATAGGTTTAATTGAAATAGGTCTAACGGAACTTCTGGGAGTTTCCTGGTAAGTGAGATATCATTTGGTATGGAATATCGTCACTTCCTGGGAAATTTTTACGGCGAGCTAAAGCAGAGTCCATCTCCTGGAGTGGGATCGAGCAGTGAAAGATGCCCGAGGAGACTTCCCATGGATTTAGCAGCTCATTTGAAACACTTTTTTGCTGTGAGATTATCCCACTTCTTAAAGGGGCAGTTTTGGACATGGATGTCCTTTTTTCCCAGCGATTTACACACCTTGCCCCATACCATGCTAAGGGGGTCCCGAGTTAATTGAGGGGGGACTACGGTCTCCACGACGCCTTAAAGCCTCCTTTAGCACACGCCTGGCTTTGGCTCAGGCTTCTTGTAATTTGATAAAGGGTTACAATGCTGGGGCGTCGCTTCAACTCCCTTTTAATGCAGCTTTTTTGCTCGACAGCTTGTTGGCATTCTCAGACCACCAGGGTACTGGGGGTCGAAGTAATGCCCGCACTTTTGGGAATGGATGCTTCTGCTGAAAGGGAAATTCGTGATGTGAAGGTTTTAAAAGACTTGAACACACTGGAAATCATTTTAAATCCTTGCAATACTGCATTTTGATTAAAAAGGATTCCTCCGCATGTTCAAATCGCCATCTTACACTCCATTGACTGGAATACCTCTTTTATCTCCTCCAAAAAATTTTAGGAAATGGTCCTTTCCTGTAAGTCTTCCTGACCCCAAGTGAAGTTTAACTGTGAATCGGTGAGCCCGTTGATAGGGCTAATTGGAGAATTCCCAGTTTTAATTTGGGGGAAAAGTGTGGAGTGTATTGTTCAGTAAAACTGCATCTACTCTTAAAACAAGGCTCCAAGGCCCTTCTTCGAAGTGCACAAGTGTCTCCCCCAGAGGTGTTGCTGACCCTTGAAATTCCCAAGATAGAAATGGATGTGGAACTGCTCAAGTAGTTTTTAATCATTTAAAGTTCAGATTATGTGGAGGAAGGTAGATGGATGCAACAGTGTAAAGGTCATGTCAACCTATTTTCCACCCTTTACCTGCATGTTGTCTGCAGGTGGATGGCCCGGGAAGGGAAATCTTTTTAATACCATTTTCCTACCCTCCATGAGGGCCTTGTCAAAAGTCTCATAAAGGGCTTGAACTTGGATCCTCTCAGGGAAAAGGGACAATTTTCCCTGGTATAATCTCTTGGAAATACACAAATTGGATTTTATAATATCAGATGTTGCATTCTTTTCCCATTTTGAAAGAATTTTCCCTGACATTTTCCCTAGGTTAGGCTCCAGTTCTTTATTTATTTTTTTTTTATAAGGTTTTTTGGCAGCACCTGTGGTCAAGGGTTTTTCCCCACCCTTTAGGGTGTCCCTTTCCATTTCTGGGGTACCCCTTTTTTATTGTTTTCCTGTGGAAAATGCTTTTACAGGTTTTCCCTTGGCGGTTTAGGATCTCTTTGCCTGTGCCAAAGAACAGACCGAGCCTTGCTTCAGGGGGGTTTGTCTAGGGAGCGGAGGCCCCCGTGGATGTTGGGCAGCTGGGTCTTTTGCATAGGTTCAGGATTTCCTTTGCCCGGGCAAAAGGGGCGGCCTGAGCCTTTACTTTCGGGGGATTCTGTCTAGCAGCAGAGGCCCCGGATGTGGGGGCAGTGGAGTGTCACCGGAGGACTTGGAGCCTTCCAGATGGCTCCAAAAACCTTACTAGGGAGGAGGAGTCTCCTCAATAGACCCATCACTTTCCCACTCCGTTTTCGGTGGGGAAAACTCCCAGAGGCACGTCGCAAAATTTGGGATAAGGGTTAAAGGGAAAAAGCGAGTGTGTTTTTTATGAAACATTGGAGGGGAAAGGGGTTAGTGGGGAAGGAGGGTGGGTAGAATCGAAGCAAAGGACCCCTGGCGTGCAAACAGAAACGGGCCGTCGCTTTGCCTCGCAAAAACTAAGTTTTTTCCTTGCTCCTTATTACCAATACTTCCTTTTTTAAATTTTTACCTTTTTCATTGCTTTAAAAAAGCTTCATGAATTTTTTACAGTGGTAAAAGATATTTGACCTGGGGGGAGTTGTCATCTCATTTATGATGTTGAACACTTTAACATATCTTGGTTGCCCATTTTTTTTTTAAAAGGCAAGAGTTGGCTCCCTGCCCAAACCCTGGAGGGGGAAGCACCGAATAGGGTTTGGACATAGGCTTTACATTGAGGGGGTACCAAAGCTAACTTAAAAACCCATTCGGGAAGGGCTAACTTGTTAAAAGTTAGAAGTGCTGGTGTCGACGTTTTAAACCATCACTTTCTTTTAAAAAAATTTTACGCCACTACATTAAAATTCTCTAGTTCCCCTTCGTTTTCCTCAGAATACCTCACAGGTCCGGGAAAAAAAAAATTCCCTTACACTGGTTAGGGTTTTGTGAGGGAACATGAAACTTAACCCCGGAAGTCGCATATCGCACGCAGACGGGCCCTTCATCTGGGGACGAAAATTCAACTACAAGCACCAACTCGCTGTAGGGTGATGCGAGGGTCCCCCGTTGACTACTTCAACAATTTTTTTGATGTCTTCAAAAAAAATCAAATCCCTGATTGAAATACACCCAATGGGCTTTATATAGGTACTTGCTATAAAAATGTTTTATATTTACCAGGTAAGATTTCCCTTTGTGGATTTTAGGGGGGGACTTTTCCCTTCTTCTGGTTTGGGAGCCGGAACCTTAAATTCCCATTCTTTTTTTGGAAGTGGAAAGGTTCTAAAATAACCAAAATGATTGTTTCCCGAGGGAATGGGGGGGATTGCGTAGGTTTTCCGGGAGAAGCTAATCT
Source organism: Penaeus monodon (assembly GCF_015228065.2). Taxonomy (NCBI): domain Eukaryota; kingdom Metazoa; phylum Arthropoda; class Malacostraca; order Decapoda; family Penaeidae; genus Penaeus; species Penaeus monodon. Next base: position 9,857 of record NW_023659872.1, on the reverse strand, counting down.
TTGTAAATTTGTAGTCTCATACAAATTGAAATTCTTCTTATTAACCCCCCCCACCCACCAGGAGTCCAACGAGGGAAGCTATGTTGGGGCTCTAAATCTCCCAACGCCACAGGGGGAGTGAGGAAAAAATACGGGAAACCACATTACAAGTACTGATGGCAGTGCGGGACCTATGCGCTACCGACTGAATATGTCTGCTTGACCCTAGCCATATTCGACCAAGCCGATTGACTTGACCACCCCTTTTGGATCAAGCCACCCGTCTAACCAGAATAAAGGACCAAAGAGGTGTGCTGCTCGCTGCAGGGCACAGCTTGCAGCATCGCTCAACCTCCAGGACTCCTCTCTCCGGTAATACGGGATGCCACCCACGGCGAACACACGTGGGAGATTTTCTCCCTGGTCCAAGCTGGAATGAACCAGGGGTGGGTGCACCACCCCTCTCTTAGGTTGGGGTGCACCAGGAAAGCCATTTTGTCTGGCTCCCAATCTTTGGGGACCTCAAGCCCCCCACCCGCGGCCAAGGCGGCTTCCGTTAGGGGGAGATTTGAGGGAGAAATTCTGACTACAATTGCTGCGCGATTAAAATGTCTTATTCGAACACCAGACTTTCCATTCCCACCAAGCTTGTCGTGATGGAAGCTTGGAACTTCTCCATGTTAGCTACCGGTCATAAAGAGAAAATAAATGAAGAGAATGAAGGATGAACTGCTAGAAAATATATAATATCTTCGAATTTCCTGAACCAGCACAAGGTGAGTAAATCCATCTAAAAATCTTATAAAAAAAAAAAGTCAGTAAATATTTTGCCCAAACACAAGAATACCCTAACAGCAAGATATAAGGTCGGAACGTGTTTGCAAGAACCCCAACCTCCTGACATTTACATCACTAATTTCAAGAATTATTGAAAGAGTGCAATTATGATAACAAAAGAGAAACACTCTTCTTGATCAACTTGTGTTTAGGTGCAGATGAAAACATAACATCTGCAAAGAAGTCAAACCTAACCTTCGATAAAGCTCTGAAAATCTGTTGCACATCAGCCCATTTCCGAAGCATGTGTCCCTATTTCAGAAGGAAATACGGAGCTGTAACAAGATAAATCAAAATCAAAATATTAATAAAACAACTCTTCAGACGACAAGAGGAGTTTTGTGGTTGTGGCCATCTGTGAAAGAAAAAAATTGTCCTGCATTTGGGAAAATGTGCAATTGATGCAGAAAAGCATTTAATTTTTCTACAATTTTGGAAAACAAGGAACCTCAGGAGAGTAACAAAAAAATTACCAACATTAACGATCAGGGCAGGCAAGTGAAGAAAAAGAGACAGCAACCTTCATATCTGATGAAGATAATCCAAGTGAATTTAGTAAAATGTTGGCGCTGCCGTTTGTTGTAAATAACATTGTAAAGTTGGTACTGACTCTGGGGCTACGTAAGTTTGATTTCTAGGAGATATGTTCCAAAAGTAAAATTAAGTAATGCAAATGAAGCTAAGGTACTAGGATAAAATGGAAATAAGACTGGTTGTGAAAATTTATTCTGGGAACGATGAAATTACCAAATGTACTTTGTGTTTCTTGAGAAACAATCTGGGTTTTTACATTCACCTGTCAATAAATCTCCTGACACATTTGTTGCCCTGCACAAACCCCCCAGTCTTATCAATATAAAACATAAAGTTATGGGTATACTAAAAGAACTGGAGAAAAATTTAAATATCAGAGTGGATTATTCAGTAGCTGGTTAAATTGGGTAGTTGTAACTTTTAAGAAGAGTGGGAACATCAGTATTTATAATGACCCTAAACTTTGAAAACGGAAATTATATCCTTCACTATGTATGCTGATGTTTTTGCTTTCTAGAAGGCAAGAGTGTTCTATAAATTAGATCTTAAAATGGGGTTTTTAGCATTGTGTCTTAGATAAGAAGCAAGCTACTTGACTGCATTCCATACCCAATTAGTTAAGTTCAGGGATTGAGATTGCCATCTGGTTTTCTCTGTCTCAAGCGAATGCTGAACCATCTCTTCAAAAATATAGGTATGATACTAGTTAGAGCAAAACCGTGTCGAGGGAGGGAAGTATGTTTTATTTTTGGTCACACCAATTTTAAAAAATTTCGTTAAAAATGATCCTGAAAAATTAAAGCAATTGTAAACAGAAACTGTCTACAAATTTGATCCCAGGGGCAGAGATTAAAAGGTGAAAATTAAACTATGTAGCTTATTTTTGCCTAAATTGTCAGATGTCTTTGACCCCATTCGTCAACTTGTAGCGACGCTCCGTCGGGAGGCGACCTGGCGACATTTTAAACGACGAAGTGACAACCTAAGAACATATCAAATAATTACAG
>NW_023659872.1:0-2500 GCF_015228065.2 Penaeus monodon | reverse complement strand
GCCTGTCCCGAGATCCCTTTAATTGGGCCTAAGGGGAAAACCCAACTTTGCCTGTCCGATTGGCTGTCCTCGTTCTCGCTGCTTGTCCCTTGGTCCATCTTCGTGACTGCTCGTCCCTGATTTCCCCTTCTTCCTGGGCCTTTTGTAATCAAACCTCTTTGCGTCCCCACCCCCTCGGATTCGACAGGGTTCTCCTTGACTTCGGGGTTCGTCTAGACTTTTTCGTAGTCCTTTTCCAGGTATAATTGGGGGAGTCTCGTCCGCACATCCTCGCAGACTGCCAGGGTTTTTCTCGGGTGCATGCTCGTCCATCCGTCCTCGTAATCTTCGTCTGGATTACGGGCGTCTGGGCATCTCCGGTCCGGAGTTGATAATTGGGGCTTCCGGGCAGGGGGCGCCCTTTCACAGCAATGGGGCGAATGGACTGTGCTGGCGATTTTTTTCCGGGGTCCTTCGCTGGATTCGGAGAAGGGCAGGCGTGTTCTTTTCCCACCACATGGGAGAGACTTTTCCCTCTTTGATAAACACCGGTCTGCAGGCTTCTTGCGATCTTCCGGACTCTTCCTACAAACCTAAGTGATTTTTCTGCAGCAGGGTCTTTCTTGGGTCCGGTCTGAATCGTCGGTCCGACTTTATATTAGTCGGGGAACCAGATCATACACAAAGGGGCCAAAGATAGTAAGAGAAAAAAAAAAGGGAAACAGAAAAGTGGGGTTAAGTACCACTTGAGGTTTTTTTTATAAATTGCGTTTTTAATGTTCGTTTTTATTTTTTTTTTTTCTTTTTGGTGTTTTTTTCACAAAAAAAAGGGGGGGGAGATGTCAGTGCGACCCGTTGGCTTGGTTTGAAAACTCCCAACCCGCTCTGATAGATAGAGATAGGAAGGAAACGACAACGGAACCCAAAAGGTTTTACTTAAAACCAGTATCGAAAACCCGAGAAGAAATTTAAAAAAATAAAAATTGTAAATTGTCGAGTCCTGTATGAGTGACAAAAACGCAGGCAAAAAAGAAAACATAAAACTTTATCCCCAACTACGAAGCAGGGGGAGTAATGTGAGTGGAGTGAGTGGTGTGTGGTGTGTGTGTGTGTGTGGTTGTGTGTTGTGGTGTGTGTGTGTTGTGTGGTGTGGTGTTGTGTGTGTGTGTGCGTGTTGAGTGTGTGTGTGTTTGTGGGTGTGTGTTTGGGGGTGCTGTTGTAGAAGAACCCCAACACAAAAATTAAAATTTAATTAAAAAAAATTTGATAATTTCAATGTATTTAAAAAAATTTTTTAAGTACCAATTGAATTTAAAATTTAAAGATATGAACAGAATTTGCACTAATGAAAAGTGCGTGAAAAAATCCAAATCTTCTCATGGGCAAAATTTTAAAAGCTGAAATGCCATGTTAAGGGAATCAATCAGACTTCATCAACTAAGGGTTTTACCCAAAAAAGCGTCAAAGACGAACTGACCGGGAAAAAAAATTAAAACCTGCCCTTTGCGATCTTTTGGGCCCTCATGATATTCCCCCGCGGGTATTAACTATTTGAATCCACAATTTCTTGGGATTTATCAAAAACCTGCAAACGACTCCTAGAGGGGGGAAGGGCGTGATTAATAAAAAATAACAATTCAGCTTAACCCCAGTCCACTTTAATTAATGGGTGTCCTGCAATTAAACCCACCCGAAAGTGCCGACGAACGGTTTTACTTTTACCTGCTATTAACTGAATAGATATTTAGGGAAAACAGAACCCCGGGTTTTTATCAGGAAACTCAAAATAATAAAATTTTTATAAAATTGCATTACATTCTAGGCTGGAAAAAAATTTTTTACCAATGAGCAAAAGTAAAAGCTAGGGTACCCCTGGGGTCAAAGGGAACAAACAACCAAAACACAGGAAAAAAAAGCGGTCATCTCTGACCTTTTCCCTGTCCCAACTGACTGGGAAAGGGGGAAAAGGGAAAAGGGGAGTCGGTCAGGGCGAGGGGGGAAAAGATAAATGAAAAGATTCTGTGATTAAACATGAACACATTTTAAATTTATTGTATTAAAAAAGAAATATCTTTAATGTAAAGAAATTTAAATTTAGACCCCTGCGGGGAAGGGACTAAGTACCACCAAAGGCAAAAAGGCCCGCTCTTACATTATGGTTTAAAGTTTACCCTTATTCCAAAAATCCCATATGGTCCAAAAATTCCCTTGTTTTCAAGGATACTTTTTCCTTTTACCTTTGGGGGCATTATGATAAAGAATATGATTTCCTCTGCTTTAATACAGTATAGTATATTTCACAACTTTCTTGGGGTAAATATTTTTTCAGCTCTATTGTAACTGTTAACATTTCTGAAAATTCCAAAAAATTTAACCCGTTTTTCCCCCACAAATAAGATTTGGCGCTTAGTACCCTTCTGCCGTATTAGCCCAATTAAAACTTTTCTAATAAAAAAGTTTTGTTTGTTGACCACATACTGTGATCACAAGTTTAATGCGATCTTAAATTCGAAGAATAGTG
>NW_023659871.1:0-20417 GCF_015228065.2 Penaeus monodon | reverse complement strand
TTTTTTTAAAAAAAAAAATAAAAATATATTTATAATAATTTAAAAATTATTTTTAAAAAAATTAAAATTTAAATTTTAAAGAAATATATTTTATTATAAAACATACATATATTTTATTATATTATATTTTTTAATATAAAAAATTTAAAAATTTTAATCTTATTTAAAAATATATATATATATTATAATAAATTTTAAATTTTTTATAATAAATAAATTAAAAAATTAAATATAATATTTTAGTTATTAAAATTAATATTTAAATTTTAAAAATTATATATATTATTTAATATATATTTTTAATAAATTTAATAATAAAATAATATATATAAAAAATAAAATTTTTAAATTTAAAAAATTTATATAAAATTTATATTTTAAAATTAAATTATAAAAAAAATTTTAATTATTATATATTTTTTTAAAAATTATAAAAAAAATTATATAATTATTATTTTATATATATTTATATATAATTAATATATATATATTAATATCCCCCTTTTATAATTTTAATTTATATTTTAATTTATAATATATTTTTTTTAAAAAAAAATTTTAAATAATATTATTTAATATTATATAAAATTATATAATTTTAATTAATATAAAATATATTTTATATATACAATATATTACATATAAAAAAATTTTTATTTATATAAAAAAAAATATTTATATAAATAATAAATAAAAAATTTTTAAACATATAATATATATCAAATAATAAAAATAATATAAAATTACTTTTAAATACTTTTAATATATACAAAAACAAAATTTAATAATTACTTATAAACAAAATTTAAAATTATAAAAATAATATAATACTAAAAATTATTATAATATTATATAAATATATTATATAAAATAAAATATAAATAAAATTAATAAAAATAATAATAAATAATATATTTTATAAAAATATATAAAATTATATTTAATAAAAATTTTTAATAAATATATAAAATTTTTTAAAAATTATATAAATTATATAATAATAAAAATTTTTTTAAAAATTTAATAGAAAAAAATTTTTTTTAATATAAAAAAAAATTTAAATTAAAAATTTTTTCCCTTATAAAAATAAATAATATTTTTATAAAAAAAATTTTATAATTTTAGAATAAATAATAAAAAATTAAATAAATTTTTTAAATATTTAAAATAAAATTAAAAAATTATAAAAAATTATAATATATTTTTTTTAATACAGCTAAATAATATATATAATATATACAGTATAATTATATACACTCTTTATATATACAGTATATATAATATATATATATTATATATATACAGTATAATATGTATAATATATACTATAACCATACGATTATAACACGAGATGTATACCATCGACCATATATCTATATATGAGACTCGTAGAGCACATTTATAGAATACAAAGGATATATTATGATATAGATAGATAATACTTAATATATATATAATGTATACAGTAACACATACACTCCCCACTAAGTATAGTAATACATACTCTATATACATATACAGAAATACCTCGCACTACCCCATATCATATAGAGAGTATTGACCTATACATACTACAGGAAGGATATACATTGGTATCAGATATATGAATCAGTGAGATATATATAAATATTATATATATATATATATATATATCATACGTAATATATATTATATATAATATATAATACAGTATATATATATATTATATGATAAATATATCTATAATTATAGAACAGATTATATTATTAATACATATATCACTATATATATTACTATATCATATATGACGTACATTATTATATATAGAACACTAGCCACCTGTTACTGATAGATACCATCTATATGCACGATATTTGATGATTATATAATATATATTACAGGTACATATATATGATAATCATACATATAGAGGTATACCTAATCACACACACACAAATACATGTACAGACATTTAATACACCTATACAAAAAAAATAACAACGCAATATTGTTTTTACTCAACACTAGTCCTGGATAATTTTCAACGAAAACTAAGAACCTAACACAGCTTTAAGATTAAATGAACAACAAGGTAATGGTAAGCGGAATACACACCCTTCAGAAACTCTCTTTCCCCTATATAAGGATGTTGATCATTCAGCTGATAATTACAATAATCATAATAGGAATAGTAATAGCATTAAGCACTCAGTAATAATGAATAATGACCGTAATATAATAACATGATAATATAATAAGCCAATAATAATAATAACAACAGCATAATAGTGGGTACGCAGTGTGTGACGATGTGTGTGTAGTACCGCGTCGGGTACGTACGTGGTGTGTACTGTTCATGCGTGGTACGTAGTGTGTGTGTTCGTACGCTTTTTTGTGTCGTGTGTGTACGGGGTGGTGTGTGGCACCGTGGTGTGTGTTACCTTTTCGTGGTCGTGACGGTGTCTGTGTATGGTGTCTGATCGTGTACGTGGCGGTCTGTGTAATGTGTGCGTGTCTGTGTACGTCGTGTCTGTGTACGTGGGTTGGTTCGGTGGTGTCTGTGTCGTGTGTGTCGTGTCTGTTGTACATGTGTGCCGGGTACGTGTTGTGTACGACGTGTGGGTCCGTATGTGTGTAGTTTGTTTGTGGTACGTGTGGTAGTTGTACGTGTGTGTACGTGTAGTGTGTGCGTACGTGTGGGTACGTTCTGTGAGTTGTAGTGTGGTGGCGCACGTGTGTGTGCGACCATGTCGTGCGATACGTTGTGGGCGTCGTGCGTGTTGCGCAGTTGTGTGCCTGTGGCGTTTGACGTGTGGCATATGTGTACGTTGTGTGGAAGTGTGTGTAGCGGGTACAGGTGCCGTGTGTGTACATGGGGGTATGCGAGCGTACATAGGGTACGTGCTCCACTGGTACATGTGGTACGTGTGATGTACGTGTTGGCTGTACATGTGTGTGTGTGTGTGTACATGCGTGTACTATGGTGCGTTAGTGGTTGTAGTGTTGTGTGTGCTGTGTGTACGGGTGAGAGTGTGCGTCGAGTGTGGGTGTGTTAAGTGTGGGTGTGTGTAAGGTGTGTGTGTACGTGTGTGAGGTATTGTGTACGCCGCTCTGTGTGTGTGTACGTGGTCAGTGGGGTGTACGTGTGTGTGTAAAGTGGTGTGCTACGCTGTGTGTGTGTGTACGGTGTGTGTGTAAGGTGTGTGGTGCACGTGGGCTGTACTTGGTGTGTGTACAGAGTGCACGCGTGGTGTGGTCAGGTCATGCTGGTACACGCGAGTGCGAGTGACAGGTGGTGCGTGTTACACGTGTCTTGGGGTACACAGTGGCTGGCTATGTGTGTGCGCGTGTGGTTGTGTGGTGGTGTGAGGGGTGTGTGCGGATTGCGTTTGTGGTGGTGAGTGTGTGTGGTGTGTGTGGACGCATGTGGTGGTAGCGCGCGGGGGTGTATGTGTGCGTGTGTGTGTATGTGGCATTGGTGGTGTGTGTACGCGCCGCGCGGTGTTGTACGGTTGTGTGTCGTGTGGTGTCGTGTCGTGTAGTGGACGTGAGCCCCCAACTGCGGGCGGTGTGGTGGTGTGTGGGGGGGGTGCGTGTGTGTGTGGCAGGTGCGTACTCTGCGGGGTGTACGTGGTGTACACGGTGTGGGTTGTACGTGGTGGGTACGTGCGGTGTGGGTACGTGACGTGTACGCGATGCTGTGTGTGTGGTGTGTCACCCTTTGTGTGTGTTACGTCGTGTGTGTATTCACGGTGTGGGTACACGTGGGTAGGCCCTTCTGGGGTACAGCTCTTGTGGTGTACCACGGGTCGTGTGTGTGGTGCGTGGTGGGGTAGGTGTTGTGGTGTGGTACGTTAGGGGCTATGAGTGCGTTTACGGTGTGCGGTGTGTGCGGGGCCGCCGCGTGATAAACGTTTGTGCGTTGTCGATGTGGTCTCTATAGATATGTGTGTATGCGTGTGTGTGAGAATTCCGCGCTTGGCGTGAGTCTGCGTGGTGGTGTCGCGGGTGTTTGGTCTAGCCCCACCTCACGAGCGCGTCGCGAGTGTGTAGCCGCTGTTGCGTGTGGTGGTCGCGGTTGTGTGTCTGGTGGGGGTGTTGTTGTGTGATGTGGTTGCGGGTGTGTGTCTGCGCGTGCGCACGCATGGTCGTGTGGTGTCGCGTGTGTTGTGCTCCGTGTGTGTGGTCTGCGTGGACTCCTCCCTGGCGTGTTTGCGTTGTGTGCGCGCACCCGCGTGGGATTGTGTGTCTGACGTGTGCCTGGGTGTCTGCGTTTTCTGTACTCGTTGGCGTGTGCTGCCAAGTGTGGTCCATGTGTGGTGTCGCGTGTGGTGTGTGTCTGCCGAGTGGTGTGGTCTGCGCTGCGGTGTGTTGTATGTTGTGGTGTCGCGTGAGTGTGTGTCTGCGTGACCGTGGTGCTCTGCGGTGTGGTGTTTCTGCGTGAGTGTGTGTCTGCTGTGTGACCGGTGGTTGGGTGTGTGCCTGCGTGTGTGTGTGTCTGTGTGTGTGTGGTGGTCTGCGTGTGTGTGTCTGAGTTGTGTGGTCTGCGGTTTTTGTGTTGCGTGTGTGTTGGTCTGCGTGTGTGTCTGCGTGGGTGTGTCGCGTGTGATGTCGGGTCTGAGTGTGTGTGTGTCTGCGTTGGTGTGTGTGGTCTGAGTGTGTGTATGCGTGGGTGTGTGTCTGCTGTGGGTGTCTGCGATTTCTGTTGGTGTGTCTGCATGTGGTGTGTGTGTGTGTGTGTCTGCATGTGTGTGTGTGTGTGTCTGCATGGGGTTGCAGGGTGGTTGTGGTGTCTGCATGTGTGTGTGTGTGTGTTTGCATGGGGCGTGTGTGTGTGGTCGGCGTGTGTCTGTCTGACGTGTGTGTTGTGGTCTGCGTGTGTGTGTGTGTCTGCGGGTGGGGTGTGTGTGTTGGGGTGGGTGTTGTGTTGTGTGTGTGTGTGCTTGTGTGTTTGTGTTGGTGGGTGTGCGGTGTGTGTGTGGGTGGTGTGTCTGCGTGTGTGTGTGTCGCGTGGTGTGTGTGTGGTGTGGTGGTGGCGTGGGTGTGTGTCTGTCGTGTGTGGTGGTGTGCTGCGGTGGGTGTTGGGTTGCGTGGTGTGTGGTGGGGTGGTGTGTGTCGGTGGTGTGGGCTGGTGGTTGGGGTCTGAGTGTGTGTGTGCGTGTGCGTGTGTGGGTGGCGCGTGCTGTTGGTGTGGTAGTGTGTGGTGGGTCGCGTGTGGTGTCTGCGTGGGTTGTGTTCTCGTGTGTGTGGGTGTCTGTGCTGTCTGTGTGTCTGCGTGTGTGGCTGTGTCGCTGTGTTGTGCGTGTGTGTGTTGTGTCTTGGGGTGTCTGTGTGTTGGCTGGGTGTGTGTCTGCGGGTGGGGTCTGTGGTTGTTGTGTGGGGGGGTGTGGGGGGTCTGGTGTGGGTGTGCGTGTGCGTGTGGTGGTGGGTCTGCGTGTCCGCGTTGTGTGTGGAGCAGTCCCAGGATCGTAGGGTCGCCGTCTCTGGCGTTCTGCATTTGCCTCTGTTTGCCCCTCCTCCCATAGTATTTTCCCCCCCCCTTGCCCATTCTCCCGCTGCCGCACCCATCTACATCCCCGTCAGCCCATCCCGCGCCCCGCCCCAGCCCGCCCCCCCTAATCCAACCGTCCCCCCCCTCCCCTCCCCACTACCCCGCGCCCTTTTTCCAAGAAGCTCGATGTCCGGGATTGCGACCCCTCTCCGTTATCAGGCCTCGGGGGCGCTCCCTCTTCCCCCCCCGCCGGCTCCCCGCGTGTTCGTGCCCCCTCTGGCCTCCGGCTGCATGCAGCATCGAGCGTCTTCTTCCTCCCTTTTCTATGCCGACCCCCCCGCTGTCGCACCTCTCCCAGACGACCGCGCTGCGGCGCCCCCCTGTCGCTCCGGTCGCTGTCTGCCCAATTCCTGTTCTCCCGACCACCCTCTTCCTCATAGTCTATCTGCCCTCCCTCCTCCACCCACCAGCTTTGTCCACCAATCTCATCTTGCCTTTGATCTCCCTTTGGTACCGCCTGCCTCTTTGCGCACGCACGCTGTCGTAAACATAATCATGCCCCATTTGGTTGCGGGGGGGGACCGAACCTCCCCTCGGCTAATTGTGTGGGCCGGTGACGCGCAGCCTGCGCTCGGCGGGGGGCTGGCAGCCGCCCGGCGCGGCCACCCTCGGGCCGCTCGCATTGGTGTTCGGCGGTTTTGTCCCGTGCCCACCCTGTGGACGCCCCTTTGCGCCTGACGGCGCGCGCCCTCCCGGGAGCAACTATTCCTTACCACGATCTATTCGACTGTGGAGGCTCACAGGTTGTTACAGCCACGCCTCCCCCCCACCCACAAAACACCCGGCCCCCTCAAAAGTGCTCTTCATCTGGCTCGTCGGTCCGCGAGCGCTGATCTGGCGTTATGCCCGGACCCGTCTTACCTCGGAACCGGCCCTCACTCCAGATCCGCCATGGACCCTGGCCCACAACCCATAAAAATGCACTTGCAGCATAGAGAAATAAAAAGCCATGGGGGGGGGCGTTCCCCCCCACGTGGTCTGTGACCGCCTACCGCGACACACCTCATATACCTCCACCCCACCCACCATCCCCTGCTAGCACTCCGTGCTCGTGATTCTTCAGAGAGGCAGGCGAGCGTGTGGTGGGAGCCATCTCTATAGTCTGGCACTTTTGCACCAATCGCCTGCTGCCGGGCCGCCACGCTCGCTGCTTTAAAAGTTCTACTTCTCGTTAGCTCGCCAGTCTGGGCTAGCAAGGCCGCGGGTGCAGCCAGAGCAGGCCTGGCCCTGGTGCTGAGCGGTCGGTCCACAGTCGTAGACGCATTCGCCCTGGACCGACGCATAAGCAGCTGTCCAGAATGACAGCCCCCCCTGCAAAAATTCCCACCACTCAGCATCCTTTCAATTCTTCTTTTCCTACAAGACCAGTCTTTCAAACTTTTGAAGGTGGCCCTACTGCAATCATACCTCACTCACCCTCTCCGCAAAATCTTGACCATCCAGGCCTCCCCGACCCTCCACAATCAATTCAAGGGGGCTGTAATACAAGTTCCCCAAACCCCCTTTCGCGCTTGGTAATAGAGATGCCTCTGCTGTCACCCGCAGAGCAGGCCCACCGTTCCCACGTGTCTGACACGGGGTGTGCTCATGCGTTCCGAAACTCCTTGCCAAATGTGATGGTACCGGCTAACCACGGAACGGTTTTGACGACCACAGAGCAAGAGGGCAACTAGCATCACCCACAAATCATCTGCATCCTCCACAAGAAAGACCTCCTCCCCAGCCTGGTCGTCTAAACGTTGCATTCGCATCTCATACAGAATCTTTCTGAAGGAGGGACTGCACACTTTGTTACAACGCTCTCTTTTTGCAGCGGATCCGTTGAGGCGGTTGCAGGCGGTATGGGTGGGGCTCCCTGTGACAATAGGCTCCCGCACACCAATAAGTGCCCATTTCTGGTTAACCAACTGGCGCTCAATGCCTTGCCAGTGTCTACACTAGGGTTCGGCCACAGGCAACTTACCTCATCCCCGATATAGTGACCACCAACATTTTACCTGGTGAACCTTACGTACTCCTTAATTAATCTAAGCTCCCCAACGCACTCACACCTCATCTTTCTCCTTCCGACTTCGCAATTCACGCTATCCCCTATTACCCCCACCCTCACCAAATATATGTCAACTGAATCCCCACCCCCCCATGCCACCTTTATCCTACAGGGCCGATCAGAAGTCACCCTACCGCTTTAAGTTAATCTAGCACAAAATGAGACTCGTTAAGGGTGTGGAGCCCCGCTCCCATCCCCACAACTTGCTAAGGCAGTGTTAAATGGAACATCAGGGCAACCCCCGGGAGAGAAAACGGGTGGTCACCGAAAGCTCACACGAGGCGACGAGGTACCAAACCGAAACTCACAGCGAATAAAGCAATAATCATAACAGGCCACAGCAACTTGCACATGGTGTGTGAGGAGTGTGTACAGGAATCCGGCCAGGGTCGCAAGGGATCCCCTGGCGCGCAACTATCGGGACGTGACCTCTAGTTGGCGAACGTTGCTTAATGGTTCCCCAGCATCCAACTCTTGCGCATACGAGGGGCGGGCTCATCTGGTGGCTGCGGGGCCGAGGGGGGCGGGGAAGGTCAAGGAGGCTGGCCCCCAGGGGGGCCAAGGTTTATATTATTCACCGGCTTCAGTCATTCCACAATGTAACACCGTCACCAGCCCACCCGCACTTGCCAACGTCTCCCTTCACAACCATCGGTCCCCCTCTTGTCTCAGGCTCCAACCCCCCAATTACTCGCCCACATCTCACCTTGCTAACCACCTGATTCCTCCCCTGGTGAGGCTTAAAATGTCCATAGCCCCCCCGCAACGTTGGGCTCCTGCGATCGCGAGAGACTACCCCACCAGGTCCCGGCCCTCTCCCCGCTGAAGGAGCCCGCATGCTCCCCTCCGTCGCCCCCCACCAGCCCCCACTTCTTCCCGTGTCGCTGCCCGGCCCCTCCTGCAATCTAGCTTTCACCCACATCACACACTCCTGCAGACTTCCTAAGGCCCACCCGCATCCGCTCCCATCGCCCTATGATCGAGTGGCAGATGTTCCACTCATCTTTCTCCGTATCTCCCCTCAGCTGCTCCCATGTATCCAACCCTCTGCTCGCACTGGGTACAACTCACAGACTACTCCGTCCACGTCGTCCGCCTCCCCCGCACTACTTCACCCCTGCCTCGTTATGGCGCGCGGATCCCGTCCCCTCGCCTGTGCCCTGATGTCGCATCCGTCCAGTATTTTTCTCAGCCCCGTCCCACTCGCCTCCACGTTCCCAGATCCGTTTCACTCACAAGTCAGTTTCCTCATGTCCCTATCTTACCTCCACTCGAGATACCCAGCAGACAGGCGGGGAACGACCCACCTTCCCCCACTAGCCTGTCACCACAGCATTACCACTGACGAATTTGGGCCATCCGCAAGTCCTTCCTAAACCCTCCAATCGGTCCAGAATGCTCAAGCTTTAGCAGCCCCTAATCTGAGTTCCGCGACTGATCCCAAGACCGATCCTAAATCCTAGTCGTACATAATACCACCCGTCAGCGATTCCTCCTACACTCTCCCACCTCCCCCACAGGCTCACATCGAATCGAACACCCCTCCCACACACACCCATCAGTGCCGAGAGTTCCCCTGTCCAAAAACTATGTAAACATACACATAACATTCCCAATACCTACGCACATACGACCTGGGAAATCATGGTTTCGCACTGCCTTTCTCACCGTGCGGGATCCCTGGAACTTGCATAGGTATGCCATGCACATACCTTTCCATCACATTCCCCACCACTGCACTCTTACTACCTTGCGTCACCAAATATTAACATCCTCGATAAGAAGCCATTTCCCCACGTTACCAATGAGCTAATCTGTAAACAATTCACCAAACGGGCTAATACTTTATATGCATACTGGGTTCAGTTAATTCTAAGAATCTATATAAACACAAAGTTTAATATATCAAGTATTATCTAATCAATGATCTATATACTACGATAATAATTCACTTGGATTCTAAATCTCAGCAGCAATAGTGAAGCCAACAATTCACCTGGGACCCAATCCACCCTCTGCCCCCATGACAAGACAGCAGTACAGATACTGCGGGGTTTGCGAGGGTCCCAAACGGATGAGGGTCTAGTACCTTTTTGCATAAACCTCCTACCTTTCTCCCACCGCATCATTGATCACCTGTTTTATGCTCGACATCTTGACTAGGCTGTTGGTAGAAAACTCTGGTTAGCATGTTAATGGCAAAGAATGATATTCAAAATGACTATTTATCCAACAAGTGAAACATATCAAACTCAGAGAAATTACCCTTTAACTTGTAATCCTGCATTAAAAACAAACTACTTGTAGTTATGAATTATTTTTTCTTTTTTCCCCCAAGAAAATAAAAACAAAGTAAACATTCTCCTGAACTAAAAACACTGTTCTAAAAATAATTAGCTAGTCTATGCAGCACTAACAAAAGATTTAATCCTACAAGATAACCACAAAAAAATTTCAAAAGTTTTAAAATAATGCTGTTGCTCAAAAATATTTATCAAATGCAGCATTACTTCTTATAAACTGGGTGACGTTGAACAGTGCAAGAAGTTCAGCTAAAAAATTTTTATTTAACAATGTATTTTCCCCTTTTCCTTTCACCCAATATGACCCTGGGGGATTTTTCCTTGCTAAGGAATCCCAATTCTGACAATCACAATAAGGATATACAAGAGGGTATTATCATTAAACTGGTATATCAAAACTACCCATACACAAGCAATACCACACCAAATTTCAGGTAAATACTAAAGGACCAAATGCAAGTGATGGTCTCCCTGAATCATGGATTACCATCAAGGAAATTTGTCCCAATTACCTGTGAAACTGCTTTGAGACTTGCCAGATAAGGGAATACCAAATGTGCCAATGGAAGTATTCCTAAATGCTGATTCCAGCTTGCTGGCTGAGAAACTAACAGAATACAGAAAAGATCACCTCAGAAATGCTGGAAATGGGAAGAGCATAGTAAGGTGATATAACTCCTATAAAAATCATAAGTAGCCTAAATAAAATTACATAAAGTTTGTATATGGTCATCAATGTCACACTAAAAACATTCCAATGACAACTTAAAAAACTACCATCTTTTAAATAGCAGATTAATGTTATACAAAAAAAGTTGGTCTATCTGGTTTCATAGTAAGCTGCTATCTTCTACCTCTTTTAAAATATTTTGGGAGAAAAAAAAAAAAAAAAAATGCTTATAACTGTTAATTTAACCCCTTTATGATCTGATGAATCTACATGAAGTGCAAAAACAAAGGACCTACAACAGTGCCTGTATGTCTACTTTTTGTTATCTATATGTAATTACAGTTGCACTTTTCAAATTTGATTATATGTACTCATTAAAATAATGAGAAAAACAATGCCTCTGTCAAGGGCTTATATCCTTCCAAAATACCCCTGCCGGGGACCCACCATGAAAACAGGGGCCAGCCTTTCCCTTTGTAAAAATACAAAAAAGAAGTTGTATTTTTTATCATTAATTTTACAGTCCAACTTCAAATTTAATAAACAGACAAGGTATTTGGTTATAAACTCAAGTATCATAATGGGCCCAAAAAAAAAAATTTTTTTTCCCAAAAAATTTTTTTTAAAAAAAAATTTTAAAAAAAAAAAACCCCAAAATTTTAAAGGTTGGGGGGCCCCTTTAAAAAAAAATTTAAAAAAATTTTAAAAAAAAAAAAAAAAATTTTTTTAAAATTTTTTTTTTAAAAAAAATTTAAAAAAAAAATTTTTAAAAACCTTTTTTTTTTTTTATTTTTTTAAAATTAAATTTAAATTTTTTTAAAAAATTTTAAAAAATTTTTTTTTTTAAAAAAAAAAAAAAATTTTTTTTTTAAAAAAAATTTTTTTTTAAAAAAAAAAAAAAAAAAAAATTTTTTTTTTAAAAATTTTTTTTTTAAAAAACAAATTTTTTTTTAAAAATTTTAAAAAATTTTTTTTAAAAATAAAAAAAATTAAAAAAAAAAATTTTTTTTAAAAAAAAAATATTTTTTTAAAAAAAATTTAAAAAAAAAAAATTTTAAATTTTAAAAAATTTAAAATTTAAAAATTAAAAAAAATTTTTAAAAATTTTTTTTTTTTTTAAATTGTTTTTTTGGGGTTTTTTTTTTTTTTTTTAAATTTTTTTATATTTTTATATATAATATTTTTTATAAAAAATTTTGGGAAAAACCCTTTTTTTTTTAAAAGGGGGAAGTCCTTCCCTTTAAAAGATAACCAAAAGCTAGAGGTTTACAAGAAAAACTTACCCGGATTACCAGGTTTGGTTTACTACCATTTGCCGGAGGGGAAAAAAAAGTTTGTAGCATGTACATCCCGGGGGCAGGGCAGGAGTGTCGTGTAAAATTTTCTTCCTACCCAAAAGTAAGGGGAAGTTAAAATATTCAAAAGAAATAAAAACAAAATTTTCCTTTTTAGCAAAAATTAGGAAAGAAAAAAAGTACAGGGGTTTTTTAAAACCAGGGAATTATAAAATATCTTTATTTAAGACCTAGGGGTTTTTACAAATTTAATAAAGAAGACTTAAAAAAATTAATTTTAAAAGATGCAGGGCAAGTCATCACCATTGCCCATGTTTTTTTAGGGGACTCCTGCCAAAAGGGCAAAAATACCCCCACTACATATTAAAACATACAAGAAACTCCCGACTTTTGTAACTTCCTTGATGAAATTTTGCCAGGTAGGTTTACAAACCCTAAAAAAAGTCCCTTAAGGCAATGCCAAGCTTTTAAAACCTCTCTTGGGTCATTTATTTGGATAAAGCATTTTAATCTACATCGTATCTCCCAAAATTTACAGGGAGAGATTACCCTTTTCGTATCACAATACTGTTTAAATTTGAAAACCAAGGAATTTCTTGGACTATGCCCTAACAGGTTGGAAAAGGGTTTCTGAGGCCTTCTATCACTAATCACAGTATACTGAAGATGATATGGTTAGAACAGAGCCAATATGATTACATGAAAAAATGAAAACCTCTGCAGTTTATCAAGATTTACTGAAGGTCTCAAGTTGTAATGTAAAATTACGGTTTCCATTTTTTAAGTTATTACAACTGTCATAACAAAATAGTAATTATCCAGAAAACCACAATGCTTTATCAAGTAAAACAAACAATCATCATAAAGAAACACACAGCACTGAAAGGTATAACAAAAATCATAATACAGCCAGTGTAATGCCAATTCTACAACCACTTCTCAATGTCAGTGGATCTTTTCATCAAGCCATGCCAAAACCTCTATGGCACAGTAAATAGTAAAAAATATATATATATATATATAAACATAAATAAATAAATAACAATCCAAAATGATACACTCTGGCAGGTTTCGACCTTGTACAGTGCATGTCAAAATTCCATCTATCCAGAATGCATGCTGTGGCAGTTTGCTGGCATTGGCATCAGTGTCATGCAGAGGCCGGGGCATTGCTTGATGAGGTCCTGTTCTGGATAATCCCAAGAGATACATTTTGTGAATCCAATGATCAACTGTTTCACACTGTTTACCTTACCTAAAGTACGCCAGATGAAAGAAACAAAAAAAAACAGTTATATTAATCAATTATTTTTCTCTGAATCTTTTGATGGTATGGTAAGAAGAGAAGCTAAGCCATCACCACAACTCAGAGTAACACCTAATACAAAATTAATGAAATGACATTACAAAAAGGTACCATCTAATTGGGGGTCTCCCAACCCAAAACACCTGTTATCAAGGAAATGTCATCACAAAGGGATCCCAGACTAACAACATCAAACGCAAACAATCAGATTCACTATCACTTCAGTTATTCTAGAGTTTGTGTGTTATCAAACAACTAGGTCACATACATGACATTTAAACTAATCACATCATCACAACGTCATGGTGACCTTAACCCGCCTCAAACTGGTTAACAAAACCCCCCCAAAATTTTCGAACTTTGTCATAGGCCTATGAAAACTCTAGGGTGCATAGGCCATAAGGATCTCTGAAAAGGGGAAAATTTCCTTAAAATTTTGGGAATTTTCGGAAAAAAGTCAAGAAACCGGGAAGGGTTTTGTGAAAACACCTCCCCCTCCCTATTCCAAACCCCTGTTCCACTTCACGAAACAAGGGCAAAAAGCGAGGAGGAAAAAGAGAGGCAAAGGGTGATAACGAGGGACATACGACAGACCCTAAATATGGACAGGGCGACTTGGCTAAAAAATGGCAGTCAGAACCAGCCTTCCAATCACACCTGGCCCGCCCTTCCACGCCCTACCCCCCTCTTTTCCCCCAAGGAGTGGCCCCCCACAACGTCACACCCGGCCGTCCCCCGTGACCCTCCCGGGGGTGACTGAGGCGTAGTGAAAAGGGTTTTAGGAGATTGGGGCCGCGCCCCTGTCACTGTTTTTTCGGCAAGGGGGAAAAATCCCCGACTGCATCTCGCGGGCCGGGAGGGGAAAGGCGAGGAAAAGGGGAAAGAGGGGGGGACTCGGCCCTTTCAGGAATTTGGGTTTTCCGGATGAATATTCAGGAGGAAAAAATTTTTTTTTAATTTAAATTAATAAAATGATAGTGAAATATGTGAAATCGAAAATAGGGTTTTTTTTGTTTTGATGTTTTAGCTGGGACCCTTATGATGACTTTTCTTTTTTTTTTTCTTTTTCTTGAAATTTTTAAAATTATTTTTATTTCATATTTTCCCCTCAAAACAGCGGAGAAGGAAGGAAACTGGTTCATTAAGATTTTTATTTTCTCGTTTCGTTTTATCGGGGGGGTTTTTTTTTTTATCATCACCCCTTTTTGGTAGCGGCCTTCCCCCCTCCCCCCCCCGGGCCCCCGTTTTTCAAAATGATTAAACTTTTTCCCCGAATTGAAAACGAAAAAACTGAACCCTAACAAAATTAGAGAAAACCCTTTTTTTTGTTCGAGTTTAAGGACCCTTTTTTTGGGGAGTACCCTTGACAAAAACGTTTTTGTTCGGCCAGGTAAATTTTTATTTTTTATTTTTCTTTTATCATTTCTCTTCCTCGCCCAAATTTATTTTTTTTTTTAGTAGTAGTTGATTCTATTAAAAAAATTAAAATAAAAAATAAAAATAATAATAATAATATTATTTTTTTTTATTTTTTTATTATTTATATTATTATTATTTTTATTATATTATTTTTTTATTATTATATTAATTTTTATTTTTTTTTAATTATATTATCATTTTATTTTGTTTTTCTTTATTTTACGATTTGATGATTAATATTATTAATTATAAAATTATTTTTTTTTTTTTAAGTATTCTATTATTATATATTATTTTTTTATTATTATTTTTTTTATTACCTTTATCATTTATTTTATTATCACACTTTTATTATATTATATATATTTTTTTTTTAAATATTATATTATCATATCATTTTTATTTGTTTATATTATTTTTATTA
The DNA here is from genome assembly GCF_015228065.2 of Penaeus monodon. Taxonomy (NCBI): domain Eukaryota; kingdom Metazoa; phylum Arthropoda; class Malacostraca; order Decapoda; family Penaeidae; genus Penaeus; species Penaeus monodon. The sequence continues at coordinate 5,420 of NW_023659871.1, read as the reverse complement.
TTATTATTATTTTTAATTATTATAACATATCATTTTTATTTTCATAATTGTTTTTAGGGGTTTTAGGGTAGTTAGTTTATCATTTTATAATATTTTTTTATCTTAAAAATTGGTTTCAATACTGTCTTTTTATGATTATTATCATGATTTATATATGTTTATTTTTATTTTTTTTTCAGTGTAATTTATTATTGAGTAGTGTAATATTACAAAAACATTCCATGATATCAAATTTATTATAATTTTTTTCATTATCGTTATCATCTTTATTTTGTGTTGTATTATTATCACACTTCATTATTTTTATTATCAATTTTTATTGTCTCGCATCATTTTTTTCATTTTACATTGCAGTTTTTTGTTTAATTTATCTCACATTGTCTTATTATTCCCATTATCATTTTTTTTACATTACGTTATGACAACACATAAAATCATTTCATTAAAATTTTATTTTTTATTTCATATCATATTTTATCATAAATTTTTAAAAAATATCATTATTTATTACTTTATTAAATTTTTATTTTTAAGAAAGAGAGAGAGAGAGGAGAAGAGAAGAGGGAGAGAGGAGAAGAGAGAGAGAGAGAGAGAGAGATACTGTGATTTTTGTTGTTTTTACAAAAGAGGTTTTCCCTTTTTCCGTTTCTTTACCACGTAATACATAAAAGTAATGCTGACTCGCAAATTTTCCCAAGCTTTTTTCCCTTTGCTTTTTCCTTTTTTGTTCGATTAAACCAAATAGAAACCTTATGTGATACGATCCCTTTCGGGGAGTTGCAGTTCGTCTTTCGCCTTCTAAAAAATTCTTCCCTCCGAGGGCTTATCATGTCTTGAATTTAAATTATATTTTATTGGTGTTTTACTTATTTCTTTCCTTTCCTTTCCCCCTTCTTTTTAAGTGAATTTCCCCATTCACACTTGGGGGTCAAAAGCATGTAAGGTTAATCATAAAAATATATTTTTACTTTTTCTTCAAGCTTTTTAAAATTTTTTTAAACCCCGGGTGAGGTGTTGGCAACCGCCATGAAAAGGTATCCCCTTTTTTTTAAAAAAATAAAATATATACTAGCAACATCATACTAAAAAAATTATTTTCCGAAAGGAGAATGCCACAGCTAAAAACACAAGGGCAAAAAAACATAAAAAAAAAAAAGATTTAAAAAAAAAGATAAAAAAAAAACCCCGGGGGAACCCTTTCCGCATCTCATTTTGGTAAATAACGGCGTTCCGAAAAATAAGCATGAATAGCCCCGCCAAGGAATATATAAGGCGTATATAAAAAAATAAATAAAATATTATACATACAACCAAAACCACCACACACAAACCACACACACACACAACAACACACACAACACCCCACAAACCACAACAAATATAATATTATATATTTAATATATATATTATATATATTATAATAATATACCCGAGGGGGAAAAAAAATACCCCAAGAAAAAATGATAATTTTTATTTGCTGTTCTAACCATAAATAAATACGGCAATTTAATTTTAAGTGATTATGATGGACCTGTAAATTGGAACTGTTATGAGAAGGGTAAGATTGAATGCGTTGGCACAAGAATGTAAACACTGCCTTTGTGTGATCGCTTCCGGTCGCTAAAATATGAGAGCGGTTGCACACGTTTTGAACAACTTATTAAAAATTGCGGGCTCAGTAATTTTTCTTTCTTTTACCAGTGTTTCAGGCGAACTGCCTACTATGTCCCAACCGGTATGTTTGCAGTTATCCGAATAACTCTGGCAATTACCTCATAAAAAACTTATTGGGCGAGAAGGAGGGTGGGGGGTAGCATGCATCATACTGTAGGGCTTGCCTAGGACGATGAACAGTTGAACACCCTGGGCCGACCCTGATAATGGTACCTCAAGCAAGTCAATAAACATAGCCCTTGCCTCTCGACCCTTCACTGGTCCCTTTTTGGGCGTATCTCAGCCCAAGGTGACGCTGACGGTGCATAGCTAGAGATTATTTGGGGTGTACTTTAAAAAGGCATAATTAATAAAAAGTAAACTGCTTATGGGTACGTCACAAAGGGCTTTCCCAAAATCTTAAATTTTAAAGCCCCATGTGCTAGAGTGTCGAAACCCCAGACTGAACCGGTACTCCCCGGTACTCCCATCCCTAGGTATCCTATACACCGTGCTAATACTGCTTGATGATTAATCCAGTGCTGATTATACCAATGCTGTGAGTGGCAGTAACTGGTGGCGATATCAGAAAACAAAAGGATACTGATAATGATAACAATAACAAGGAAAAACATGGCTACAATGGGAATGGGTTAAAAAATAATTTCCATAATGATTAGAACAATAAAATATAAATGACACTACTGATAATAATGATAAATGATGATGCCTTAAATCGTTTTTAAAATGATAAAATTTAAAAGCAATATTGGTAATGATAATAAAGATATGGACAAAGCTAATGATAAACGCAACACACATTTCAATGCGACAAATGTAGAAAAAGCATGAATTGGTGAATTAATAATTCCCCAATACAGATGTATTTATCCGGTATCGAATATATCTTCGTCAGAAATACATTTCGTGTATTTCTGACGAAAAATTTTTTTGAAACTGGTTAAATGTATCTCTTGGTATTGAGAAATATTCATTCTCATCATACCTTTTCTACAAAAACTTCAAAATAATAACTAATGATAATGGGGAAAGATAATAAAAGTTAATAAAATAAACAATAACTCTGTTTACTTTCCCAATGTTCATAGATAATAATGATGACACAAATAAGGGTAATAAAAAGTATTGTAATTTAGGAGAATATTTTGGGGGTAATGATACCCAATAATGATGTTAGCAATAGTAAAATTATAATAACGATGATAATAGTAATTGCGATAATGATAATAATAATGATGGCCATTATTATAGTGACAATAATATCAATGATAATCATAATCACTAATGTTTTTAGTATCATTATTATTATTGTATTATTATTATTATTATTATTATTACTTACTATTGTTATTGTTATTATTGCTTTTTTTATTATATTATTATTTTATTTATAAATTTTTATTATTATTATTTTTTCATTATTATTATTATTATTTATTATTATTATCATTATTATTATCATTGTTTTTTTTTTTGTTATTATCATTTAACTACCCACCATTATCATTATTCTTATTCTTATTTAACATCATTATCATCATCAAACCCTTGTTTCTCATTTTCCTTATTATTATCATTAACATGATAATGATATTATTGATAATAATAATATAATGTACTACAAACTGCTGATATAATGATAATAAATTATCGGACCCGTGTAAATTAAAAATTTTAAAAAAAAAAAAAAAAAGTTTTTGGTTTTCCCCCCCCCTTTTTCCCCCCCTTTTCCCCTTTTCCCTTTCGTTCTCCCTTTTTCCCTTTTTTTTTCCCCATCCCCCCCTTTTTAAAATTTTTTTTTTTTTTAAAAATATTTTTAATACATGTAACGACTCAAAAGTCAGTAAAACTTTTGGGTTTTTTGGGGGGGTGGTTTTTTTGTAAATTTTTGTTTTCCTTTTTTATTTTTTGGGGGTTTTTTTTGTTTTTTTTTTTTTGTTTGTCTTTTGTTTTATTTTTTTGGGTTCGGGGTTGAAGGGTTATTTTTTTGGTGTTTGTTTTGTTTTTGGGTGGGGGTGTGGTGTGTGGGGTTTTGGGTTTTGGGTGTTTGGTGTGGGGGTTTGGTGTGTGTGTTTTTGTTGTGTGGTTTTTTTGGGGTTCTTTTATTTTGTCTTTTTGGTTTTAAATTTTTTTAAAAGTGATTAATCTATTTTTTTGAAATATTTTTGGGAATTTAAAATTTAATAGAGGAAATATTAAAATTAGTTTTTTAAAAAATTTTAAAATTTAAATTAAAAAAAAAAAATTTATGATAATTAAAATAAAATTAATAAAAAAAAAATTTTATAATAAAATAAAATAATGTAAAATAGAAAATTTAAAATAATATAATAAAAAAAACAAAAAAAAATAATAAAAAAAATAATTAATAATAATGATATAATAATAATTTAATAAAAAAAAAAAAAAAAATTTATAAAAAATAAATAAAAATATATAAATAATAACAAAAAAAAACCAAAAGGGTTTTTTAAATTTTTCTTTTAATTTTTTTTAAATATTTTTTAAAAATTAAAAAAAAATTTGGTTTTTAAAATCTTTTTCCCTTCTTTTAATTCCTCATTTTTTTTTTGAAAAACCCCTATTTTTGGGTTACACGGGGTTTTTACTTCAACCGGTGTAAAAGGGGGTCCCCCGGGGGGAAAACTTGATGGGGGTGGAAAAGAAGAAGGGGGAAAAAAGGAAAGAAAAAAGGGGGGGGAAAAAAGGGAGAAAGGGGAAAAAAGGGGGGGAGGGGAGGGGGAGGGGAGGGGGAGGGAGAGGGGGGAAAAGGGAGGGGGGAAAGGGGGAAGAAGGGAGAGAGGGAAAGGGGGGGAGGGAGAAAAAAAAAAAGAAAAAAGAAAAAAGAAGAAAAAAGGAGAGAGAAGAGAGAGAGAAGAAAAGAAATAAAAGAAAGAAAAAGGGGGGGGGGGAAGAAGGAGAGGAGGGGGAAAGGGGAGAGGGAAAAAAGGAGAGAGGGGAAAAGGGGGAGAAGAAGAGAGAGAGGAGAGAAGAGAGGAGTTAGGGGAGAGAGGAGAGGAGAGAGGAGGAGGGGGAAAGGAGAGAGAAGAGAGAGAAGAGAGGGGAGAGAGAGAGAGAGAGAGAAAAGAAAAGGGAGGAGGAGGAGGGGGAGGGGGAAACGAAAAAAAAAAGAGGGTTTGAGAGAGGGGGGGAAAAAAGGGAGGAAGAAAAGGAAGAGAGAGAGAGAGAGAGAGGGGAAGAGAGAGAAGAGGAGGAGAGAAAAGGGGGGGGGGGAAAAAGAAAAAGGGAGAGAGGGGGGAGTGGGGGGAGGAGGAGAGAAAAAGGGGGAGAGAGAAGAGGAGAGAGAGGAGTGAGAAGAGAGAGAGAAAAAAGAGAGAGAGAGAGAGAGGGGAAAGGGGAGGAGAGAGGAGAGAGAGGAAGAGAGGAGAAAGAGGAAAGGAGAAAAAAAGAAAAAAGGGAGGGGGAGGGGGGGGGAAAAAAAGGAAGGAGGGGAGAAAAAAAGTTTAGAGTTTAAAAAAACCAACATTAAAAAAACCCCAAACCCAAGGCCGGGTCAAACAATGAAAAGTCATTTTAAAAGTGTCATTTTGGGCCCTTTTAAGGTTTTTTATAAAAGGTTTTTTACGAAAAGCAAAAAACAAATAGATTCCCCCCACAAAAGTATTAACCCCCCCAAAGGTAAATTTAAAATCGGGGGGAAAAGGTTTTTTTGAAAACCCCACCTTGGAAAACGGAGGGAATCCCAAACCCCAAAGGGGGGGGCAAAGGGGGAAACCCCCCCGAGT
>NW_023659870.1:0-20418 GCF_015228065.2 Penaeus monodon | reverse complement strand
ATAATAACAATAATAAGAATCATAACTAATATTATAAACCACTAGCATTTATTTATTATTATACTTATATTCTTATTATATCGTTTTTATTACAGATCTAATAGATTTTTGGCAATGATACTAATAATATAGATAATAGTAATAATCATAATAATAATAATAATAATAATAATTGATCTTGATAAGAATAATAATAATAATAATAATTTGCAATAATAATTCAAATGTTACAAAATTCTCTTCACTCTCACTTTTATCATTCATTATGTTATGATTAATACAATTCTGGAATTATTATCATATACCATAATAATTGCCGAAATCACCAAAGAAATCGAACATAAACGGTCATTTGGAGTATACTCTCAAAAGGGTATATTCGCTAGAATTTGCCGCTTTTTCGATTTGGGAAGTTCTTTCTTATACCTTTGTTATATTATATATGGACACAATCCTGTGATTATCATCATATTAACAGATTATCATCATTATATCGTTATCATCATCATTTATCATCATTATCATCATTCTCATCATCATATAATCATTATGGCAATTATTTCATCATATTGCAATTGTTATCAGTATTATTGAAATATTGGAGTTATTAGTATATATTTTGCAATAATACTAATAACCACAAACAATAATATAGTAATAACAATAATAATACAATAATAACGATTTTTATAATATTATTTATATCATTATCTTAAATTAGTAGCGGGATTACTGAATATTACTGTATAAATATATTTTTGCAATTATATACAGTACAATAATAATAATGATAATAATAACAATAATAATACGAAAAACAATATTATAATCACTAGCATTATTATTATTACCTTTATACTTATTATTATTATTGTTATTATTACAGATCTAATATATTTTTTTCGCAATGATACTAATAATTAGATAATAGTAATAATACTAATAATAATAATAAATTAATAATAATAATAAATAATAAGAATAATATAATTAATAATAATAATAATAATAATTGTAATAATATTCAATGTTATCAAAATTCTCTTATTCACTTTTTAATCATTATTGTTAATTGATTAATACAATTCTGGTAATTAGTATCATTATTACCCTAATAATTGCCGAATCACCAAGAAATCGAAAAAACGTCATTTTGGAGTTACTCTCAAAAGGCAGATTTCGCTAGATTTGCCGCTTTTTCGAACTTTTGGGAATGTTTTTTCTAACCGTTTCTATATATATGGACAAAATTCCTCTATATTATCATCATCATTATCATGAATATCATCATTATTACGTTATCATTCCTTCATTTCATCATCCTTATCATCATTATTGCAATTATTATCATCATTATTGCAATGTTTCATTATTGATTGCAATACATTTTGGAGTTATTAGTATATATTTTGCAATAATACTAATAACCACAACAATAATAATGTATCTAACAATAATAAAACAATAATAACGATTTTATAATAATTATTTATAGCATATCTAATTAGTATCGGTATTACTGTAATTATTACTGTTATAATAATTATTTTTGCAATAATACTACCATGATACATAATAATAATAATGATAATAATAAAAATAATAATACTAAATAACAATATTTAACCAATAGCAATTATTGTATTATACTTATACTTATTAGTATTATTGTTATATTAAGATACATAGATTTTTTGCAATTGATACTAATAATTTCAGATAAAGCAATAATAATAATAATAAGATAATAATAATAATAATAATAATAATAATAAGAATAATCATAATATAATAATAATAATAAGAATAAAATAATTTTAATTTTAAAAAATTTCAAATTTTTCTTCAAAATTCTCTTTATTCTCAATTTTATCAATCAAGTTATTGTTATGATTATACAATTCTCGTAAATTATTATCATTTGTACCATAATAATTGCCGAATCACAAAAGAAATCGAAAAAACGCATTTTGGAGTATTCTCTCAAAATGCTATATTCGCTAGATTTGCCGCTTTTTAGACTTTTGGAAATGTTTCTTATACCTTTTTATATTATAATGGACACAATTCATGTTATTATCATCATCATTATTCATGATTATCATCATTATATCTGTCATAATCCATTATCATCATTATCAATCATTATAATCATTATTGCCAATTATATCATACCCCCCACCGTATGCCCAATTGTATAATTATATTGCAATTATTGGAGTCTATGTATATATTTTTGCAATAATACTAATAAACCACAACACAATAATAGTATGAACAATAATAATAAAAATAATAACGATTTTATAATAATAATTTATATCATTATCTATAATTAGTATCGTTATTACTGTAAGTATTACTGTTTATAATAATTATTTTTGAAATTATACTACCAGAAAAATAATAATAATGAAATAATAACAATAATAATACTAATAACAATAATTTAAACAACTAGCAGTATTATTATTATACGTATATTAATTTATATTGTTATTATTACTGATATAAAGATTTTTTGGCACTGTACTAATAATTAAGATAATAGTAATAATAATAATAATAATAATAAATACATAATAATAATAATAATAAAATAAAATAATAATAATTTTAATAATATTCCAATGTTATCAAAAATTATCTTTTATCTCACTTTATCATCATTATTGTTATGATTAATCAATTCTGGTAATTAGTATCATTATTACCTAATAATTACCGACATCACCAAGAAACTCGAAAAACGTCATTTTGGAGTATACTCTCAAAAGGCTATATTCGCTAGGTTTTGCCCTTATTGAACTTTTGGGAATATTTTTCTCTATATCCTTTTTTATATTATATATGGACAAAATCGTTATTATCATCATCATGATCATGATTATCATCTTATTTATCGTTATCATCATCATTACATAAGTATCCTCATTCTCATCATCATTATCATCATTATGCAATTATTATCATCATTATTGAAATTGTTATAATTATATTGACAAGTATTGGAGTTTATAGTATATATTTTTGCAATAATACTAATAACCACAACAATAATAATATTATATATAATAATAATAACAATAATAACGTTTTATAATAATTATTTATATCATTATTCTTTAATTAGTAGCGTATTACTGTAAATTATTTACTGTTATAAATTATTTTTGCAATTATTACTACAGTACAAATTAAAATAATGATAATAATAACAATATAATACTAATAACAATATTATAACCACTAAGCATTAATAATTATTATACTTTATATATTATTATTATTGTTATTATGTACAGACTAATAGATTTATGGCAATGATACTAATAATAAGATAATAATAATAATAATAATAATAATAATAATAATAATAATAATAATAATAATAATAATAATAATTTTAAAATATTCAAAATGTTATCAAAATCCTTTATTCTCACTTTATCAATCATTATGGTTATGATTAATACAATTCTGGTATTTTATCATTATCCACCATAATAATGACGAAATCACCAAAGAAATCGAAAAAACGTCATTTTGGAAGTATATTCTCAAAAGGGATATATTTCGCTAGATTTTGCCCGCTTTTCGACTTTTGGGAATGTTTTTCTTATACCGTTTTTAAGGATAGAGACACAATTACTGTTATTATCATCATCATATCATGATTATAATTCATTGATTTATCGTTTATCATCATCATTATCATCATCATTATCATCATTATTCAATTATTTTATCATCATTATGCAAGTTATCATATTATTGCAATTATGGAGTATAGTATATATGTTTGCAATAATACTACTAACCACAAACAAAATAATAGTAATAAACAATAATAATAACAATTAATAACGAATTTATAATTAAATATTATATCAATATTCTTTAATAGTATCGTTATTCCTGTAATTTACTGTTAGATAATTATTTTGCAATGATACTACCAGTACAAATAATAATAATTTAATAATAACAATAAGAATACTATAACAAGATTATAACACTAGTATTATTTATTAGAGAGACTTATAACTTATTATTATTATGTTATTATTTACAGATATAATAGATTTTGGCAATGATACTAAAGAATTAAGATAATAGTAATAATAATAAGAATTAATAATATATAATAATAATAATAATAATAATACTAATAAATAATAATGATAATAATAATTTTAATGAATATTAAATGTTATCCAAAATTCTCTTATCTCACTTTTATCATCATCTTGTATGATTAATACAATTCTGTAATATATCATTATTACCCAATAAATTGCCGAAATCACCAAAGAATATTCGAAAAAACGTCATTTTGGGAGTATGCTCTCAAAAGGCTATATTCCTAGAGTTTGCCGCTTTTTGACTTTTGGAATGTTTTCTTATACCTTTTTTATATATATATGACACAATCTGGTATTATCATCATCATTATCATGATTATCATCAGTATTATGTTAGCATAATCATTATAACAGTATCATCATTATAATCTCATCAGATCGCATTATTGCATTATTATCATCATTATTGCAATTGTATCATTATATTGCAATTATTGGAAGTTATAGTATAATTTTTGTAATATACTAATAACCACACAATAATAATAGTAATAACAATAATAATAACAATAGATAACGATTTTATAATAATTATTTAATCATTATCTTAATTAGTATCGTTATTACTGTAATTATTACTGTTATAATAATTATTTTGCAAGTATACTACAGTTACAAATAAAATAATGATAATATAACAATAATAATACTAATAAAACATATTAGAAACCACTAGCATATTAGTATTATACTGATATATTATATTATTGTTATTATTACAGATATAATAAATTTTTTGGCAATGATACTAATAATTAAGATAATAGTAATAAATAATAATAATAATGATATAATAAAATAATAATAATAATAATAATAATAATAAATAATAATACAATTTATAATATTCAAATGTTATCAAAATTCTCTTATTCTCACTATATCATCATTATGGTTATGATTAACTACAATTCTGGTAATTATTATCATTATTACCCTAATAATTGCCGAAATCACCAAAGAAATCGAAAAAACGTCATTTTGGAGTATACTCTCAAAAGGCTATATTTCGCTAGATTTTGCCGCTTTTCGACTTTTGGGAATGTTTTTCTTATACCTTTTTTATATTATATATGGACACAATTCCTCTTATTATCATCATCGTTATCATGATTATCATCATTATTATCGTTATCATCATCATTATCATCATTATCATAATCATCATCATTATCACATTATTCAATTATTATCATCATTTGCAATTGTTATCAGTATTATTGCAATTATTGGAGTTATAGTATATATTTTTGCAATAATACTAATAACCACAACAATAATAATAGTAATAATAATACTAATAAAATATATAATCAAATTTAAAATTCTACTTATTACTTTTATATTATTTTAATTAGATATAATTTGTTTGATATATTGAATTATTCAAATATATAAAATAAAAAAAACTCATTTATATCACATAAAGTAATAATATTAATTATGTTTTATATATTAATGTTTCAATTTCATCTTTTCACTTTATCATCATTACATTGTTATTACAATTGTTAATTATTATCTTTATTCCAATTATTGCATATCACCATAATCATAAAACACCATTTTGATTATTCAAAATATATTACATATAATTTTCGCTATTTGATTTTGATTATATTTTTAATATTATATTACTAATAATAATATACTAATTATTAATCAATTACTTTTATCAATAATATATTATATCATTATTATAATCTTATACTATTATACTCATATATATTATTTTAATTATACTATCATTATTGCATTTTATATAATTATAATTATTGGATTATATAATATTTAATAATATAATAAAAACAATAATAATATAAAAAATAATATTAATAAAAATAAGTTAATAATAATATTTTTAATAATATTAAATGTCTTCAAATTCTTATTCTACTTTTATCATATATTATTAAATATAAATTTTTAATTAATTAAATATCTAATAATTGCGAAAATCAATAAATCATTATAACCATTTGATTATTACTTAAAATATATTGTGATATTGCTTTTGATTTTGGAATGTTTTTCTTATACTTTTTATATATATGGACACAATCTTTATTATCATCATCTTATCATGATTATCATAATTTTATTATCATCATTTATCATATTATCATCATTTCACTATCATTATCATCATTATTGCAATTATTATTCATTATTATTTATTACCTAATAATTGCGAAATCACCAAAGAAATTGGAGTTAAGTAATTTTGCAATATCTAATAAACAAAATAATAATAGTTTTACAATAACATTTGAATAACTTATATACCATTTTTATAATTATATATCATTATCTATTATATCTTATACTGTAATCATTACTGTTATATAATTATTTTCAATTATATACCATACATATAATATTATAAAATCAATATAATACTAATACAATTATTATACATAGCATTATTATATTATTATACTTATATATTATATTGTTTATGAATAATACAGAATAAAAATTTTTTAATATAATATAATAAATAAATAATAATATAATAATTATATAATATAATAATAATATAATATAATATAATAATAATAATAATATAATCAATAATATTAAAATATCAAATGTTATCAAAATTATTTATTTATTATATATTATTTATGATATACAATTCTGGTAATTATTATATTATACCTAATAATTCCGAAATCACAAGAATGAAAAATTGAATATTTGAGATAATTAAAAGGCTATATTTATAGATTATGACCGCTTTTTCGATTATGGAATTTTTTCTTATAACCTTTTATTATATTATATATGGATCACAATTCCTTTATTCATATCTTATCATGATTTCATCATATTATCGTTATCATCACATTATCATCATTATCATCATGATATCATCATTATCATCATTATTGCAATATTATCATCATTATTGCAATTGTTTCATTATTATTGCAATTATTGGAGTTATAGTATAATTTTTGCAATAATACTAATCAACCATTAATAATATATATAACAATAATAATAAATAAAACGATTTTATAATATTATTTATCATTATCTTAATTAACGTTATTACTTAATTATTACTGTTATAATAATTATTTTGCAATATTACTACCAGTACAAATAATAATAATGAATAATAACAATAATAATACTAATAACAATATTAACACTTAGAAATTTTATTATTATACTTATAGCTATTATTATTATTGTTATTAGTACCAGATATATAGATTTTTTGGCAATAATACTAATAATAAGATAATAGTAATAATAATGATGATAAAATAATAATAATAATAAAAATAATAATAATAAGAATAATAATAATAAATAATAATAATAATAATAATAAGTCATAATAATAATACAGAATTTAATAATATCAAAAATGTTATCAAAATTCTTCTTTATTCTCACTTTTATCATCATTATGTTATGCTTAATCAATTCTGGTACTTATTATCATTATTACCCTAATAATTGCAAAATCACCAAAGAAACGAAAAAACGTCATTTTGGAGTATACTCTAAAAAGGCTATATTTCGTTAGATTTTCCGCTTTTTCGACTTTTGGGAATGTTTTTCTTATACCTTTGTTATATATTGACACCACTTCCTGGTATTATCCATCGTCATTATTCATGATTATCATCAATTATCTTATCATCATCATTATCATATTATCAATCAGTATAATCATCATATCATCATTTATTGCAAATTATTATATAATATTGCAATTTGTTATCATTATTATCCAAATTATGGAGTTATAGTATATATTTTTGCAATAATACTAAAAAACCACAACAATAATAATAGTAATACAATAATAATAAACAAGAATAACGATTTATAATTATTATTTATATCATTATCTTAATTAGTATCGTGATTCCTGTAATATTTACTGTTATAATAATTATTTTTGCAATTATACTACAGGACAAATAATTAATAATGATGATAATTAACATAATATATAATAACAATATTATAACACTAGCATATTATTAGTAGACTTATAGTTATTATTATTATGTTATTATTACAGATAAGACTTAAATTTTTGGCAATAATACTAATATTAAGATAATAGTAATAATCATAACAATAATAATAATAAATACTAATAATAATAATAATAATAATAATAAATAAGAATAATAATATAATAGTAATGATAATTTTAAACTATTCAAATGTTATCAACATTCTCCTTTATTCTCCACTTTTATCATCATTATTGTTATGATTTAATACAATTCTGGTAATTATATCATTATACCCTAATATTTGCCGAAATCACCAAAGAAATCGCAAAACGTCATTTTGGAGTATAGATCTCAAAGGGCAATATTTCGCAGATTTTGCGCTTTTTCGACCCTTTGGGAATGTTTTTTTTATACCTTTTTATATTATAATGGGCAAAGTTCATCGTATTATCATCATCGTCATTATCAATGATTACAATCATTATTATCGTTTCATCATCAATCGTTCATTATCAACATTATATCATTATGCAATTATTATCCTCAGATTGCAATGTTATCATTATTATTGCAATTATTCGGAGTTATAGTATATATTTTTGCAATAATACTAATAACCACAACAATAATAATAGTAATAACAATAATATAACAATAATAACGATTTATAATTATTATTTATATCCTGATCTTAATAGTATCGTTATTACTGTAATTATAATGGTAGATAAATTATTTTTGCAATTTTACTACCAGTACAAAAAATAATAATGAGGATAATGACAAGAATAATACTAATAACAATATTAAAAACCACTCGCATTATTATTAGTATACTTATACTTATTATTTTATTGTTATTATGACAGAAGAATAGATTTTTTGGCAATAATACTAATAATTCAGATGAATAGTAATAATAATAATCATAATAATAGTAATAATCATAATAATAATAATTAATAATAATAATAATAAAATATAATAATATTTAAGAAATTTCAGAATGGTTATCAAACTTCTCTTCTTTCACCTTTTATCATCATTATGTTATGATTAATACAATCCCGTAAATTATTATATATACCCTAATAATTGCCCGAAATCACCAAAGAAATCGAAAACGTCTCTTTCGAGTATTCTCTCAAAAGAGCCTATATTCGCTCATTTTGCGCTTTTCGACTTTTAGGAATGTTTTTCTTATACCTTTTTTAGATTATATATGGACACAAGTCCTGTGATTATCCTCATCATATATGAGTATCATCATCTATTTTTTCGTTATCATCATCATTATCATATTATCATCATCATTATCATCATGTATTGCAAGTATTATCATCATTATTTGTCAATTTTTATCATTATTATTGCAATTATTGTAGTTATAGTATATATTTTTGCAATTAATACTAATAAACCACAACAATAAGAATAGTAATAACAATAAGAATCCCCTCACAATAATAAAGGATGTTATGAATTATTATTAATCCTTATCTTAATTAGTATCGTTATTATTGTAATTATTACTGTTATCATAATTATTTTTGCAATTATACTACCAGTACAAATAATAATAATGATGATAATAACCAATAATAATCCTATTAACAAATATTAGAAACCACTAGCATTATTATTATTATACTTATACTTATTTTTATATGTTATTATACAGCTATAATAGATTTTAGGACAATAATACTAATAAATTAAGATAATAGTACTAATAATAATAATAATAATAATAATAATAATAATAATAATAATAATAAGAATAATATAATAATAATAGAATATAATAATAATAATAAAATTTGATTATATTCAAATGTTATCAAAATCCTCTTTATTCTTCAACTTGTATCATCATATGTTATGATAATACAATTTGTAATTATTATCAGTATTACCCGAATAATTGCCGAAATCACAAAGAAATCGAAAAAAACGGCATTGGAGATACTCTCAAAGGCTATATTTCGCTAGATTTGCCGCTTTTTCGAACTTGTGGGAATGTTTCTCGCATAAACTTTTTTATATTATATATGGACCAACAATTCCTGTTATTTATATCATTATCTGATTATCATCATATTATCGCTTATATATCATTACATCATTATCATCATCATTATCATCATTATTGCAAATTATTATCATCATTATTGCAATGTTATCATTATTATTGCAATTATTGGAGTTGAGTATATATTTTGCAATAATACTAATAACCACAACAATAATAATAGTAATAACAATAATAATAACAATAATAACGATTTATAATAGATTTATATATTATCTTAATTAGCAATCGTATTACGTAATTATAATGTATAATATTATTTTTGCAATTATACTACCAGTACAAAAAAAAATAATAATGTGATATAACAATATAATACTAATAACAATATTTAGAACCACTAGCATTATTCTTAGTCATACTTATACTTATATTATATTGATTATATTACAGATATACTAGATTGTTTGCATAATACTAATAATTAAGTAAGAGTAATAATAATAATAATAATCATAATAATAATAAATAATAATAATAAGAAAGAATAATAATAATTTAATACATTCAAATTTATCAAACTTCTCTCTTATTCTCACTTTTATCATCATTATTGTTATGATAATACAATTTGGTAATTATTATCATTATTACCTAATAAATTGCCGAAATCAACAAAGAAATCGAAAAAAACGTCATTTGGAGTATACTCTCCAACAGCCTATATTTCGCTCGATTTTGCCGCTTTTTCGACTTTTGGGGAATGTCTTTCTTATACTTCTTTATATTATATTATGACACAATTCGGTTTACTATCATCCCTCATTATCATGATATCATCATTATATCGTTATCATCATCATTATCATGATTATCATCATCATTAGCATCATTATTGCCATTATTATCATCATTATTGCAATTGTTATCATTATTATTGCAATTATTGGGTATGAGTATATATTTTTGCAATAATACTAATAACTACAACAATAATAATAGTAATAAACAATAAATAATAACAATAATAACGATTTTTAATTATTATTTATATTCATTATCTTAATTAGTATCGTTATTACTGAATTATTACTGTATAAGAATTATTTGAAAATTATACTAACCAGTACAAATAATAATAATGATGATATTAACAATAATAATACTAATAACAATTTATAACCAAGCATTATTATTATTATATTAATACTTATTATTATATGGTTATTATTACAAGATATAATAGATTCTTGGCAAGAATACTTAATAATTAAGATTACTAGTAATAATAATATAATTCAAATAATAATAATAATAATAATAATAATAATAATAATAATAATAATAATAATAAAAATAATAATAATAATAATAATTTTAATAATATCAAATGTATCAAAATTCCTTTATCTCACTTTTATCATCATTTATTGTTATGATTAATACAATTCTGGTAATTATTATCATTATTACCTAATAATTGCGAAATCACAAAGAAATCCCCTCCAAAAAAAACGTCATTTTGGAGTATACTCTCAAAAGGCGATATTTGCTAGATTTTGCGCCTTTTCGACTTTGGGAATGTTTGTCTTATACCTTTTATATGATTATATGGACACAAATCCTGTTATTATCATTATGGTCATGATTATCATCATTATTATCGTTAGTCATCATAATTATCATCCTTATCATCATCATTATCATCATTATGCAATGATTATCATCGTTATTGCCTCCATGTTATCATTATTATTGCAATTATTGGAGTTATGAGGCTATATAGATTTTTTCGCAATAATACAATAACCACAACAATCATAATAGTTAATAACAATAAATAATAACAATAATAACGATTTTATAATGATTATTTATATCATTATCTTTAATTAGATCGTTTTACTGTACAATTATTACTGTTAAATAATTATTTTTGAATTATACTCCCAGTACAAATAATAATAATGATGATAATAAACATCTTAATACTAATAAACAATATTAGAACCACTAGCATTGTATTATTATACTTTATACTTATTTTATTATGTTATTATTACAGATATAATAGATTTTTTGGCAATAATAATAATAAATTAAGATAATAGTATAATAATAAATAATAATAATAATAATAATAATAATTAATAATAATAATAATAAGAATAATACTAATAATATAATAATAATTTTAATAATATTCAAAATGTTATCAACATTCTCTGTATTTCTCCTTTTATCATCATTATGTTATGATTAATACAATTCTGCAGTAATTATTATCATATTAAACTAATAATTGCCGAAATCACCAAAGAAATCGAAAAACGTCATTGGAGTATTACTCTCAAAAAGGCTATATGTAGCTAGATTTTGCCGCTTTTTCGACTTTTGGGAATGTTTTTCTTATACCTTTTTTAGATATCATATGGACACAATCCGGTTATGATCATCATCATATCATGATTATCATCATTATTATCGTTATCATCATCATATCACATTATCATTTCATTATTGGCAATTATATCATTCTTATTGCAATGTGTGATCATTTTTATTGCAAATTACTTGAGTTATGAGATGTATTTGCAATATACTAAAACCACAAACAATAATAATGTAATAACAACAATAATAACATAATAACGATTTTATAATTATTAGTTATATCATTATCTTAATTAGTATCGGTTAGTACTGTATTATTTACTGTTATATAATTTATTTTGCAATCATACTACAGTAAAATAATAATAATGATGATAAATAACAATAATAATACTAATAAACATCTTATAAAAACACTAGCCATTCTATTATATACGTATACTTATTATTATGATGTTATTATTACAGATATAATAGATTTTTTGGATAATACTAATAATTACGATAATAGTAATCGTAATACTAATACTATAATAATAATAATAATAATAATAATATAATAATAATAATAATAATAATAATATAATAATTTTAATAATATTCAACTTTATCCAAATTCTCTTTATTCTACTTTTATCATCATATTGTTTATGATAATTACAAATATTGGTAATATATCATTATTACCCTAATACTTGCCGAAACACCCACGACAATCGAACCACGTGCATTTTGGAGATACTCTCAAAAGGCTATATTTCGCTAGATTTGCCGCTTTTCGACTTTTGGGAATGTTTTTCTTATAACTTTTTTAGATATATATGGACACAATTCTGTTATATCATCATAATTTATCTGATTATCATCATCATTTCGTTATCCTCATCATTATCATCATTATCATCTCATTAATCATCTTATTGCAAATATATCCTCATTATATGCAATTGTTATCATATTATTGCAATATTGGAGTTTATAGGATTATTTTGCCAATATACTAATAACACAACAATAAGTAATAGTAATAACAAAATAATAACAATAATAAACGATTTATAATTATTATTATATCATATCTTTAATTAGTATCGTTATTACTGTAATTATTACTGTTATAATAATTATTTTGACAATATACTAGCAGTACAATAATTAATAATGATGATAATAACAAATAATAATATGAATAACAATATTAAAACGACTAGCATTAGTATTATTATACTTATTGTTATTATTTATCATTCTGTTATATTACCAGATTTTTTTGGCACTAAATACTAATAATTAAGATAATAGTTAATAATGATAATAATAATGATAATAATAATAATAATAATTAATAATATTTAATAATAATCATAATAATAATAATAATAATAATTAATAATAATATAATAATTTTAATAATATTCAAATGTTATCAAAAATTCCTTTATTCTCACTTTTATCATCATTATTGTTATGATTAATACAATTTGTTACTTATCTCATTATTACCACTAATAATGCCGAAATCACCAAGAATCGAAAAAACGGTCATTTTGAGTATAATCTCAAATGCTAATTTCGCTAGATTTTGCCGCTTTTTCGACTTTTGGAATGTTTTTCTTACCTTTTTTATAGTATCTATGGAACAGTTCTGTATATCATCATCATTATCATGATTTACTCATAATTAGCGTTATCATCCTATATAATCATTATCATCATTATCATCATCATTATCATCATTATTGCAATTATTATATCATTATGCAATTGTTATAATATTATTTCAAGTTATTGAGTTATAGTATATATTTTGCAAATAACCACTAATAACAAACCACAATAATAATAGTTAAGAACAAGATAATAACAATAATAACGATTTGATGTTATTATTTATATATTTAATCTTAATTAGTAGCGTTTATTACTGTAATATTACTGTTATAATAATTATTTGCAATTAAATACCAGTACAAATAATACATAATGATGATAATAACAATAATAATACTAATAACAATATTATAACCACTAGCATTATTATTATTATACTTATACTTTTGTATTATTGTTATTGATTTCCAGATATATAGATTTTTTGGCAATAATACTAATATTAAGATGATAGTAATAATAATAATAATAATAATTAATAATCTAATAATAATAATAATAATAAATATAATAATAATACTAATAATAATAATTAATAATTTTTAATAATAATTAAAATGTATCAAAATTCTCTTTATTCTCACTTTATCATCATATTGTTATGATATTCCAATTCTGGTAATTATTATCATTAATTACCCTAATAATGCGAAAGTCACCAAAGAAAATCGAAAAAAACATCATTTGGAGTATTTACTTCAAAAGGTATATTTCGCTAGATTTTGCCGCTTTTTCGATTTTTGGGAATGGGTTTTATTATACCTTTTTTATATTATATATGGACACAATTCCTGTTATTATCATCATCCATTATCATGATTATCATCATTATTATCTTTTCATCATCATTATATCATTATCATCATTATCATCATCATTATCATCCATCAGTGCAATTATATCATCATTATTGCAATTGTTATCATTATTATTGCAATTATTGGGTGATAGTATATATTTTTGCAATAATACTAATAACCACAACAATAATAATAGTAAATTAACAATAATAATACAATAATAACGATTTTTATAAGTATTAGTTATATCATTATCTTAATTAGGAATCGTTATACTGTAATTATTACTGTTATAATAATTATTTTTGCAATTATACTACCAGTACAAATAATAATAATGATGATAATAACAAGTAATAAATATAATAACACTATTGAACCACTAGCATTAGTAGTATTATAACTTATACTTATTATTATTATTGTTATTATTACAGATATAATAGATTTTTTGGCAATAATACTAATTAATTAAGATATAAATAATAATAATAATACTAATAATAATAAATAATAATAATAATAATAATAATATAATAATAATAATATACTAATTTTGAATAAAGATTCAAAGTTATCAAATTCTCTTTATTCTCACTTTTATCATGATTATTGTTATGATTAGTACAATTCTGGTAATTATTTTCTTAATTACCCTAACATTGCCGAAATCACCAAGAAATCCGAAAACACTTATTTGGAGTATTACTCTCAAAAGGCTATATTTCGCTAGATTTGGCGCTTTTCGACTTTTGGAATGTTTTTCTTATCCTTTTTTATTATTATATATGGGACACAATTCCTGATTATCATCATCCTTATCATGATTTCATCATATTATCGTTATCATAATCATTATAATCATTATCATCATATTCTCATCATTATTGCAATGAGTCTCATCATTATTGCAATTGTTATCATTATTATTGCATTATGGAGTTATAGGATATATTTGGCAATAATACTAATAACCACACCAATACTTAATAGTATCAACAATAATAATAACCATAATAACGATTTAAATTATTATTTATATCATTATCTTAATTAGTATCGTTATACTGTAATTATTACTGTATAATAATTTATTTTGCAATTATACTACCAGTAACAAAAAATAATAATGAGATAATAACAATAATAATACTAATAAACAATATTAGAACCACTAGGCATCTATTATTATTATATTATACTTATTATTATTATTGTTATTATACAGATAATTATAGATTTTGGCAATAATACTAATAATTAGATAATAGTAATAATAATAATAAATAATAATAATAAATACATAATAATAATAATAATAATAATAATAATAATAAATCATAATAATAAAATAATAATAATTGTAATAAATATTCAAATGTTATCAAAATCTCTTTATTCTCACTTTATCTCATATTGTTATGATAATACAATTACTGTAATTATTATCATTATTACCCTAATAATGGCCGAATCACCAAAGAAATTTTGACAAAAACGTCATTTTGGAGTATACTCTCAAAAGGCCTATATTCGCCTAGATTTGCGCTTTTTCGACTTTGGATGTTTTCTATATACCTTATTTATAATATATGGACACAATTAATGTATTATCATCAATCATTATCATGATATCATCCATTATTATCGTTATATTTTCATCATTATCATTCATTATCATCATCATTATTCATCATTATTGCAATTATTATCAGCATTATTGCAAATGTTATCCATTATTATTTGCAATTATTGGAGTTATAGTATATATTTTTGCAACAATACCTAAACCAACAACAATCATAATAGTAATAACAATAATAATAACAATAATAACGATTGTATCATTATATTTATATAATTATCTTAATTAGTATCGTATACTGTAATTATTACTGTTATTAATAATTATTTTTGCAATTATATACCAGTACAAATAATAATAATGATGGACAATAACAATAATAATAAATAATAACAAATATTAGAACCATAGCTATTATTATGATTTATACTTATACTTATTATATTATTGTTATATTCCAAGATATAATAGATTTTTTGGCAATAATACTAATAATTAAGATAACAATAATAATAATAATAATAAATAATAATAATAATAATAATAATAATAAAATAATAATACTCATTTAATAATATTCAAATGTTGATCAAAAAATTCTCTTTATTCTCACTTTATCATCATTATTGTATGAGGTTAATACACTTCTGGTAAATTTATTTTCCTTATTACCCTAATAATTGCCGAAAATCACCAAAGAAATCCCTCCCAAAAAACGTCATTTTGGGAGTATACTCTCAAAAGCTATATTTCGCTAGATTTTGCCGCTTTTTCGACTTTTGGGGAATGTTTTTATTATAACTTTTTATATTATATATGACACGATCCTGTTATTATCATCATTATCCATGTTATCACTATTATTACGTTATTCATCATCATTATCATCATTATCATCATCATTTTCATCATTATTGCAATTATTATCATCATTTATGCAATTGTTATCATTATTTATTGCAATTATGAGTTATAGTAATATTTTGCAATAATACTAATAACCACAAACAATAATAATAGTAATAACAATAATAATAACAATAATAACGATTTTATATTATTATTTATATCATTATCTTAATAGTATCGTTATTACTGAATATTACTGTTATACTAATTATTTTTTGCAATTATAACTACCAGTACAAAATAATAACTAATGATGATAATAACAATAATAATACTAATAACATAGTAGAACCCTAGCATTATTATTATTATACGTATACTTATTATGATATTGTGATTATACGATATAATAGATTTTTTTGGCACTAATACTAATAATTAGATAATAGTTAATACATAATAATAAGAATAATAATAAGAATAATAATAAAATACTAATAATAATTAATAATAATAATAATAATAAAAGAATAATTTTAATAATATTCAAAGTTATCAAAAGTCTCTTTATTATCATTTCATCATCCTTATTGTTATGCATTAATACAATTATGGTTATTATCATTATTACCTATAAGTTGCCGAAATCAACCAAAGAATCGAAAAACACGTATTGGAGTATACTCTGCAAAAGCTATATTTCGCTAGATTTTGCCGCTTTTTCGACTTTTGGAATGTTTGTCTTATACCTTTTTATATATATATGGAACACAATTCCTGTTATTATCATCAGCCATTATCATGAATTATCATCATTATATCGTTATCATCATCATTTATCATATTATTCATCATCATTATCATATTATTGCATTAATATCATCATTATTGCAATTGTTATCATATTTATTGCAATTATTGGAGTTATAGTATATATTTTTTGCAATATACTATAACCACACACTAATAATAGTAATGACAATAATAATAAAATAATCACGATTTTTATCATTATGATTATATCATTATCTTAATTAGTATCGTATTACTGTAATTATACTGTTATAAAATTATTTTTGCAATTATACTACCAGTACACAATAATAATAATGATGATAATTCCCAATATTACTAATATATAACAATATTATAACACTAGGCATTATATTATTATACTGATAGTTATTATGTATTATTTGTATTTATTACGATATAATAGATTTTTGGCAATATACTAATAATTAAGATAATAGTACGAATAATAATAATTAATAATAATAATAATAATATAATAAATAATAATAATAATAATAATAATAAATTTTAATAATATTAAAGTATTACAAATTCTCTTTATTTCACTTTTTATCATTATTGTTAGATTAATACAATTCATGGTAATTATACATTATACAATAATAAATACCAAAGAAATATATATAAAACGTCATTTTGGAGTTATTCTAAAAGGCTATATTTCGTAGATTTTTGCCGCTTTTCAATTTAGGGAATGTTTTATATACTTTTTAATATTATATAACACAATTCCTAATATATCATCATATATATATATAATATTATTATTAATAATCATTCATATATCAAAATCTCTTTATCTCATTATTCATCATTATTTATA
This sequence comes from Penaeus monodon, assembly GCF_015228065.2. Taxonomy (NCBI): domain Eukaryota; kingdom Metazoa; phylum Arthropoda; class Malacostraca; order Decapoda; family Penaeidae; genus Penaeus; species Penaeus monodon. The sequence continues at coordinate 1,314 of NW_023659870.1, read as the reverse complement.
TTATCAATTCTGAATTATTATCATTATTACTAGAATTATCGAAATAATGAATGAATAAACTAATTACACAATAATACTTAAAACAATAATTAATAACAATTTCACGATTTCTATTTAATTTTTTACTTTTATATTTATACTAATTCTGTTATTATCTTATTACTGTAATTATTACGTTATAATATATTTTCAATTATCACCAGTACAAATAATTAATATGATAATTAACAATTAATAATCTAATAACAATTTTATTACACTAGCATATTATTATTATATATATATTATTGTATATTACGATATCAAAAGATTTTTGGCAATATACTAATAATTAAGAAAAAATAATAACTTATAATAATAATAATAATATATAATATATAGTATATAATATTATAATAATAATAATTTTAAATACTATTCAAATGTTATCAAAATGCTCTTATTCTCATTAATAATATTAATAATCAATATAAATTATGGTAATTATTATATTATACCTATAATTGCTAAATTCACCAAAGAAATGGAATAAGTATTTTTGAAATTCAAAAGCTAATTATAATTTGGTAATAATACTTATGGAATATTATTAATAAAACTATTAATAATATATAATGAACAATTATAATTATATAATACATTAATAATAATATTATACATATTCAAATGTTATCAAAATTTTCATTATCTCACTTATCATCATTATTGTTATGATTAATACAATTTGTAATTATTATTCAATGTTATCCTAATAATTGCAATTACAAGAAATAAAATAATCATTTGAAAGTATACTATCAAAGCAATAATCATAGAATAACAATAATAATACAAATAACGATTTTTATAATATTTTTTATATATCTTAATAGTATCGTTATTATGTATATTACTGTTATAATAATTATTTTTGCAGTATACACCAGTACAAATAATAATAATGATATAATAACAATAATAATATAATAACAATTTATAACCATGCATTATTATTATTATCTATACTTATTATTATTATGTTTATATACAGAATATAGATTTTGGCAATAATACTAAAATTAAGATAATAGTAATAATAATAATAATAATAAATATAATAATAATAATAAATAATAATAATAATTAATAATATAATAATAATAATAATAATATTTAATAATATTCCAAATTTTAAAAAAATTTCTCTTTCTCACTTTTATCATCATATTTATGATAAATTACAATCGGGTAATTATTATCATTATTCCCCTAATAATTGCAAAATCACAAAGAAGGGAAAAAAACGTATTTTAGATATTAAAACTTTTTTAAAAT
>NW_023659869.1:0-20422 GCF_015228065.2 Penaeus monodon | reverse complement strand
AAATTAAAAATTGTTTTTGTTTTAAAAGGGAAAAAAAGGGAAAAAAAAAAGAGAATTTTAAATAACATTTGATGTTTTAAATTATTCTATTATATTATTACATTATTATTATTATTGTTTTTATTATTATTATTATGATTATTATTATTATTATTATCATTATTATTATTATTATTATTATTACTTTAATTATTAGTATTATAGCCAAAAAATATATTATAACTGTAATAATAACAATAATAATAATAATGAGTATAATTATAATAATACTAATTGTTATAATATTGATATTAATATTACTATTGTTATTATTATCATTATTATTATTTTTACTGGTAGTAAAATTGTATAAATAATTATTATAACAGTAATAATTACAGTAATAACGATATTAATTGAAATAATGATATATATAATGATTATAAAAACATTATTATTGTTATTATTATTGTTATTACTATTATTATTGTAGTTGTTATTAGTATAGATGTAAAATTATATATTATAACTGCAATAATTGCAATAATGATGATAATGATTGCAATAATGATGATAATGATGATAATGATGATAATGATGATGATAACGATAATAATGATGATAATCATGATAATAATGATGATAATAACAGGAATTGTGTCCATATATAATAAAAAAAAAAAGGCAATAGAAAAAAAATCCCAAAAAACGAAAAAGCGGCAAAATCTAGCGAAATATAACCATTTGAGAATAAACTCGAAAATGACGTTTTTTCCATTCATTTGATGATTCTGGCAATTATAAGGGTAATAATGATAATAATTACCAGAATTCTATTAATCATGACAATAATGATGATAAAAGTAAGAATAAAGAGAATTTGGATAACATTTGATGATTATTAATATTATTGCTATTATCATTATTATTATCATTATTATCATCATTATTATTATTACTATTACTATTATTATTATTATTATTATTATTATTATTATTATTATTATTATTATTATTATTGTTATTACTTTAATTATTAGTATTATTGCCAAAAAAATATATTATAACTGTAATAATAACAATAATGATAATAATAAGTATAATTATAATAATACTAATTGTTATAATATTGTTATTAATATTGTTATTGTTATTATTATCATTATTATTATTTTTATTGGTAGTATAATTGTAAAAATAATTATTATAACATTAATAATTGCAATAATCATGATAATAATTGCAATAATGATGATAATAATTGCAATAATGATGATAATGATGATGATAACGATAATAATGATGATAATCATGATAATAATGATGATAATAACAGGAATTGTGTCCATATATAATAAAAAGGTAAAAGAAAAAAATCCCAAAAGTCGAAAATGCGGCAAAATCTAGCGAAATATAGCCTTTTGAGAGTAGACTCCAAAATGACGTTTTTCCATTCATTTGATGATTCTGGCAATTATTAGGGTAATAATGATAATGGTTGCCAGAATTCTATTAATCATGACAATAATGATGATAAAAGTGAGAATAAAGAGAATTTGGATAACATTTGATGATTATTAATATTATTACTAATATCATTATTATTATCATTATCATCATCATCATTATTATTATTATTATTATTATTTTATTATTATTATTATTATTATTATTATTATTATTACTTTAATTATTAGTATTATTGCCAAAAAATATATTATAACTGTAATAATAACAATAATAATAATAAGTATAATTATAATAATACTAATTGTTATAATATTGTTGTTAATATTATTATTGTTATTATTATCATTATTATTATTTTTACTAGTAGTATAATTGTAAAAATCATTATTATAACAGTAATAATTACAGTAATAACGATATTAATTGAAATAATGATAAAGATAATGATTATAAAAACGTTATTATTGTTATTATTATTGTTATTACTATTATTATTGTAGTTGTTATTAGTATAGATCTAAAATTATATAATAATAATGATAATAATCGCAATAATGATGATAATAGTTGCAATAATGATGATAATGATGATGATAATGATGATAATGATGATAATGATGATAATGATGATGATAACGATAATAATGATGATAATCATGATTATAATGATGATAATAACAGGAATTGTGTCCATATATAATAAAAAAAAAAGGTAAAAGAAAAAAAATCCCAAAAGTTGAAAAAGCGGCAAAATCTAGCGAAATATAGCCATTTGAGTGTAGACTCCAAAATGACGTTTTTTCCATTCATTTGATGATTCTGGCAATTATTAGGGTAATAATGATAATAATTACCAGAATTCTATTAATCATGACAGTAATGATGATAAAAATGAGAATAAAATGAATTTGGATAACATTTGATGATTATTAATAGTATTACTATTATCATTATTATTATTATTATTATTATTATTATTATTTTTATTATTGTTTTTATTATTTTTATTATTATTATTTTTATTATTTTTTATTATTATTGTTTAATTATATATTTTTGCCAAAAAATAATTAACTGTAAAAAAAACAATTTATAAAAATAATAAGTAAATTTAAAAATACTATGATTTTAATGATGATAATGATGATGATAACGTAAAAAATGATGTAATCAGAAAAAAGATGTAATAAAAGGAATTGTGCCCATATATAATAAAAAAAAGGAAAAAAAAAAAAAAACCCCAAAAAGCGAAAAAGCGGCAAAATTAGTAAAATATAGCCTTTTGAAGTAGACCCAAAACTTTTTTTTTCCTTTCTTTTGATGATACGGGCATATAGTGAATAATGATAAAAATTACCAGAATTCTATAATATGACAATAATGATGAAAAAGTAAAAATAAAGGAATTTGGAAAAACATTTGATGATTTTTAAAATTTATTTATTTCATTTTTATTATCATTATTATTTATTATTATATTATTATTATTATTATTATTTTATTATTATTATTATTATTATTTATTATTATTATTATTTTTAATTATTATTATTATATTATTTAAATTATTAGTTTTTCCCAAAAAAATATATTAAACTGAAATAATAACAAAAATAAAATAAAAGTTAATTATAAATACTAATTTTTTTATAAATTTTTATTAATATTATTATTGTTTTTAAAATTCATTTTTATTTTTTTTACTTTTAGTAAATTGTAAAAAAAATTTTTATAACAGTAAAAATTTACAGTAAAAAAACGATTAATTTAAATATGATATAAATAATGATTTAAAAACGTTATTATTGTTTTTATTATTTTTATTCTTTTATTTTTGTATTTGTTATTAGTTAGAGAAAAAATTAATTATAACTGCAAAAATTTGCAATAAAAATATAATAATTGCAATAATGTATAATAACGTTTTTAAATCATAATTTATTCATTTTTTAAATTAATTCGTTTTTAATGAAATTATTAGGGTATGATAAAATTTTAAAATTATATCCCAGAAAAAATAAAATAATGAAATAATAACAATAATAATATAATAACAATATTATAAAAATTCGTATTATTATAATTTATTTTATTTCTTATTGTTATTTTTACGGTTATAATTTTTTTTGGCAAAATACTAAAATTAAATAGGTAGTAATAATAAACTAAAATAAAATAAAATAATAATAATAATAATAATAATAATAATAATTATAATAATAACACTAAAATTATTAATAATACAATAATGATAGTAATGATAAAAAAATGAAAATAGAATAATTTAAAAATCATAAAATTTGTTATCCAATTTTCCTTATTCTCCTTTTATATCTTTATTGCCCTGTTTAATAGAATTCTGGAATTTAATCATTTTTCCCCTAAAAATTCCCAAATCATAAAATGAAGGGAAAAAAAAACGTCATTTGGAGTTACTCTGAAAAGGCAATATTTCGCAGTTTTTTCCCGCTTTTTCGACTTTTGGGTTTTTTTTTTTTTCCTTTTTTTTTTATATAGGGACAAAATTCCTGTTTTATCTCATTATTATCATGATTAGATCTTTTTAATGTTATCATCATTAATCAAATTTCACTTTATTGCAATTATTATCCTTTATTGAAATTATTTCATTTATTGAAATTTATTGATTATAATATATTTTTTTCATCTATACAAATAAAAATTACATAAAATATATAACAATAATAACGTTTTTATAATCATTTTTTATATCTTTATTCAATTAATATCGTTTACTGTAATTTTTACGTTAAAAAAATTTTTTACAATTATATACCGGGAAAAAAAATAATGTAATAAATAAAAATAATAAATTAATAACAATATTATAAAAATTAGATATTATAATTATAAATTATATTTTATTGTTATTATTACAGTATAATTTTTTTTGGGCAATAATACAAATAATTAAAGTAATAAAAATAATAAATAAAAAAAATAATAAAATAAAAATAAAATAATAAAAAATGATGATAATAAGATAAAAATAATGATAATAGTAAAATTTTAAAAACATCAATGTTATCCTAATTCTCTTTTTCTCACTTTTATCATCATTATTGTCAGTTTAAAATAAAATTTTGGAAATTATTACATTTTTCCCCAAAAATTGCCAGAATCACAAAGAATAAAAAAATGTCATTTGGAGTCTACTCTCACAAGGTTTAATTATGCTAGATTTTGCCGCTTTTTCGTTTTTTGGGGATTTTTTTTTTTTTACCTTTTTTTTTTATAATCTCATCAAGGGGCTAACCCCGAGGGGGGCATGCCGACCACCCTTGTTTCCCAGCCACAGGATCCTTCAGGCGAGTCCCAGGCAGGCAACGGCCCCTCTCTAGTTCCCCACGACAGGTCTGTCGAGTGCCCAAGCCATGATCTCCCAGGGGCGCCCCACAGGTCCCTCACCCAGGGTTGTCTCGCAGGGAGACAACCTGGGGCAGGGGCGTCCATAGGGAGGCGAGCTAGGGGCCATATAGCCTGAGTTGGGGGACCCGGATTTTGCAAAAACAGGTCCCAGCCAGTCTCACGGTTAACCGCGGTTGGACCGTGGTCCTGCCAACTGCCCCATGATCCCGGGGAAGGGATTTTTTACAAAAAAGGGCCCAAAGGGGAGACCCAAGGCACTGGGAAACTCCGGTTTTTGCTTCCATAAGCAAATGGGGAAATATCAAAGGCCTTTAAGCACGCAGCTTTGGGCCTTTGCTAGGTACCGAATCTCCAAACGCTCTTTTTGGGTGGTTCATGGCTCCGTTCCAGACCAATCCCCTCTATGACTTTCCTGGTCTGACAACCCAAAAATAGGGGCACGCTACCCAAGGATGTAAAAAATTTCTTGACTTTAAAGTCCTCCCGCAAGCATGGATCACTGAACGGGTTCCCCCAACAGGCCCCCAAAATCCCCGAATTTGGCTTGGGCCAGGAACCTCTAGGCTAAGGGGTTTTCCCATTGCTAAAAGCATCAAAACCGCCCAAGTGACTCCAAGGATAGATAGGATGGGAAATCGTCGGCAAAAATCAAGGTATAACATTGAGAATTAGTATTTTTTACTATTATCTTATTTTTATCATTTTTATCTTTTATTATCATTATTATCATTATTATCATTATTTTTTTTATTATTTTTATTATTATTATTTTTTTATTTTTATCATTATTATTATTATTCTTAAATTTTTAGTATTATTTCCAAAAAACTATTATAACGTAATAATAAAAATAAAATAATAATAAAAAAATTTTTATCGTTTTATTATTGTTATTACTATTTTTTCTAGTTTTTTATTAGATGTAAAAAATATATATAACTGCAAAAAATTGCAAAAATAATGATAATTTTTGCAATAAAGATGATAAAATTGCAATAATGATGATAAAATGATGTAATGTGATAATAATTGCAATAAGATGTAATGATGATGATAATGATGTATTGAGATAATGATGATGATAACGATAATAATGATATAAACATGAAATAATGATGATAATAACAGAATTGGTCCATATATAATTAAAAAAAGGAAAAAAAAAAAAATCCCAAAGTCGAAAAAAAAACGGGAAAAACTAGCGAAATATGCCTTTTTGGGGTAGGGCTCCAAAAAGACGTTTTTATCCTTTATTTTTGATTCGGCAATTATTTGGGTTTATAAAGATAATGATTCCCGAATTCTATTATCATGACAATAATGATTAAAGTGAGAAAAAAGAGAATTTTGGGTAATTTTGAAATTATTATATTATTAATTACCTTATATTATCATTTTTTCATTATTATCATTATTATCATTATTTCATTATTATTTTATTATATTTTTATTATTTATTATTATTATTATTATTTTATTTCATGATGTTATTGTTATTATTATTGTTATTATTATTACTTTAATTATTAGTTTTATTAAAAAAAAATACTTAACTGTAAAAAAACAATAATAAAATAATAAGTTAAAATAATATACTAATTGTTATAATATTGTTATTTATATCATTATTTTTATTATTATCCTTATTTTTATTTTACTGGGAGTATAAATTTTTAAAATAATTATTATAAAGTAAAAATTACAGTAAACCCTATTTAAATTAAAAAATGATATAAAAAATGATTATAAAAAAATTATTATTGTTATTATTATTTTTATTACTATTTTATTGTAGTTTTATTTGTATGATGTAAAAACTAATTTATCTGCAATTAAAATTTCAATAATAATGATAATTTTGCAAAAATATGAAATAATTTCAAACGATGAAATATGGATGATTTTAAAAAAGGGGTAATGATGATAATGATATGATAACATAATAATGATGATAATCATGATAAAAAGATATAATAAAAAGAATTGTCCATAATAAAAAAAAAAAAAGGTAAAAAAAAAAAAAAATCCCAAAAATCGAAAAAACGGAAAAACTAGGAAAAATAGCCATTTGAGATTAGATCCAAAATGACGTTTTTTCCATTTTTTTGATGATTCTGGAATTTTTAGGAGGATAAGATAATAATTTTCCAAAAATTTTATTAATCATGACAATAAGAGATAAAGTGAGAATAAGGGGAATTTGGATAACTTTGAGATATTAGTATTTATTATATTATCATTAAATTATCATATTTTCATTTATTATCTTATTATCTTATTTAAATTTTTTTATTATTAATTATATTATTAATTTTTTATTTATTTTTATTTTTATTTTTATTTATTACTATTACTTTAATTATTAGTATTTTTGCCAAAAAAAAATTATAAAATGAAAATAACAAAAAATAAAAATAAATATAATTATAAAATCCAATCGTTTTTTTAAATTTTTTTGATATTTATTATTGTTATTATTATCATTATTGTTATTTTTACTGGTAGTATAATTGTAAAAATAATTATTATAATAGTAATAATTACAGTAATAACGATATTAATTAAAATAATGATATAAATAATGATTATAAAAACGTTATTATTGTTATTATTATTGTTATTACTATTCCTATTGTAGTTGTTATTAGTATAGATGTAAAAGCATATATTATAACTGCAATAATTGCAATAATAATGATGATAATGATGATAATGATGATGATAACGATAATAATGATGATAATCATGATAATAATGATGATAATAACAGGAATTGTGTCTATATAAAAAAAAAGGTAAAAGAAAAAAAATCCCAGAAGTCGAAAAAAGCGGCAAAATCCAGCAAAATATAGCCTTTTGAGAGAAGACTCCAAAATGACGTTTTTTCCATTCATTTGATGATTCTAGCAATTATTAGGGTAATAATGATAATAATTACCTGAATTCTATTAATCATGACAATAATGATGATAAAAGTGAGAATAAAGAGAATTTTAATAACATTTGATTATTATTATTATTATTAATTAATTATTATTAATTATTATTATATTATTATTATTATTATTATTTATATTATTATTATTGATATTATTATTATTATTACTTTAAATTATTAGTATTATCCAAAATATATTATAACTGTAATAATAACAAAACTAATATAATAAGTATAATTATAATAATACGAATTATTATAATATTGTTATTGATATCATATATATGTTATTATTATCATTATTATTATTTTACTGGTAGTATAATGTAAAAAAATTAATTAAAAAAGTAATAATTACAGTAATAACGATAAATTAAAATAATATATAATAATGATTATAAAAAGTATTATTGTTATTTATATTGTTATTATATTATATGAGTTAGCATATATAGATGTAAAAAATAATTTATAACTGCAATAATTGCAATAATAATGATTAATTATTGCAAATGATGATAATAATTGCAATAATGATATAATTGATGATGATAATGATGATAATGATGATGATAATGATGATTAATGATGATAATATGATGATAACGATATATATGATAATTCATGATAATAATGATGATAATAATAGATTGTGTCCATAATATATTAATAAAAAAAAAGGTAAAAAAAAAAATCCAAAGTCGAAATAGCGGCAAAATCTAGCTAAAATATAGCCTTTTGAATAGAGCTGAAATGACGTTTTTTCCATTCATTTGATGATTCTGGCAATTATTAGGGTAATAATATATAATATACCTGAATTCTATTAATATGAAAAATGATGATAAAAAGTGAGAATAAAGAGAATTTTAATAACATTTGATGATTATTATATTATTATATTAAATTATTATTATCATTATTATCATTATATCATTATTATAATTAATCATTATTATTATTATTATTATTATTATTATTATTATTATTACTTTAATTATTAGTATTATGCCAAAAAATATATATAACTGTAATAATAACAATAATAATATAATAAAGTATATTTATAATACTGAATGTTATAATATTGTTATTAATAAATCATTATTGTTAATTATATCATTATTATTATTTTACTGTAGTAAATTTTAAAAATATTATTATAAAGTTATAATTAATTATAACATATTACTTAAATAATGATATAAATAATGATTATAAAAACGTATTATTGTAATTATTATTTTATACTATTATTATTGTTAGTTTTATTAGTATAGATGTAAAAACTATATTATAATGCAATAATTGCAATATAATGATAACTATTGCAATAATGATGATTAATAAATGCAATAATGATGATAATGATGATGATAATGATGATAATGATGATGATAATTATGATAATGATGATAATGATGATATTGATGATGATAACGATAATAATGATGATAAACATGATAATAATAATATAATTAAAAGGAATTGTGTCCATATATTAATAAAAAGGTAAAGAAAAATAATCCAAAAGTCGAAAAAAGCGGCAAAATTAGCGAAATATAGCTTTTGAGAGTATAATCACAAAATGCTTTTTCCATTCATTGATATTATGGCAATTATTAGGTATAAATATATAATTACTGATTTATTAATCATGAATAATGATGTATAAAAAGAGAATAAAGAGAATTTGGATAACATTTGATGATTATTAGTATTATTATATATATAATATATCATATATTATTAATATTATATAATATTATATTATTATTATAATATTATATTATTATTATTGATATTATTATTATTATTAAATTATATTATTATTATTATAGTATTTTATATATTATTATAATTATTAATTATTAATAATATATTACTTTAAATTAATTAGTATTATTGCCAAAAAATATATTATAACTGTAATAATATCAATAATAATTATAATAATTTATATTATAATAATAGAATTGTTATAATATTGGTTAATTGATATCATTATACTGATTATTATTATATTATAATATTTTTACTGGTAGTAAATTGTAAAAATAATTATTATAACAGTAATAATTAAAGTAATAACAATTATTATTAAAATAATGATATAAATAATTATTATAAAAACGTTATTATTGTTATTATTATTTTATTATATTATTATTGTATTGTTATTAGTAATATATGTAAAATAATATATTATAACTGCAATAATTGCAATAATAATGATTAATTATTGCAATAATGATGATAATAATTGAATAATGATGATAATGATGAATGATAATGATGATAATGATGATGATAACGATAATAATGATGATATCATGATAATATGATTGATAATAACAGAATTGTGTCACTTATATAATATAAAAAGTAAAATGAAAAAAAATCCAAATCGAAAAAGCGCAAAATTACGTAAATATACCCTTTTAGAGTTAGACTCGAAAATGACGTTTTTTTTCCATTCATTTGATTGATTTGGCATATTATTAGGGTAATAATGATAATAATTACCTGAATTCTATAATCATGAAATAATGATGATAAAATGAGAATAAAGAGAATTTGAGATAAATTGATGATTATTAGTATTATTATATTATCATTATTATTATCATTATTCATTATTATCATTATTATCAGAATTATTATTATAATATAATTATAATATATATTAAATTATTATATTATATTATTATTAATTATTATTTTATTATTATTATTATTAATTTATTATTATTTATTATTATTAATATTATTATTACTTAATTATAGTATTATTGCCAAAAATATATTAAAACTGTAATAATAAAATAATAAGAATAATAGTATAATTATAATATACGAATTGTATAATATTTTATTGATATCATTATTTTATTATTATCCTTGTTATTATTTTTACTGGTAGTAATCTGAAAATAATTATCATAACAGTAATAATTACGTAATAATATATTAATTAAATAATGATATAAATATGATTATGAAAAGTTATTATTGTTTATTATTATTTTATTTTATTATTAATTTATATGTTAATTAGATAGAATGTAAAAAAATATAATTATAACTGAAATAATTGCAATAATATGATAATTATTGCAATAATGATGATATTACTGCAATATATATTAATGAGGATGATAATGATGATTATATGATAAGGATGATGATAACGATAATAATGATGATAATATGATAATATTGATGATAATATAGGTAATTGTGTCCATATATAATATATAAGTAAAAGATAAAAAAAATCCAAAATGTTGAAAAGCTGCAAAATCTAGCGAAATATAGCCTTTTGAGAGTACTTCAAAATGACGTTTTTCAATTCATTTATGAGCTGGCAATGATTAGGTAAAAAATGATAATAATTACTGAATTTATTAATGATGACAATAATGATGTTAAAAGTTAAGATTAAAGAGAATTTGGATAAATATGATGATTATTAAATTATTACTATTATCATTATTTTATCATTATTATATTATTATCTATTATACATTAATAATTATTATTATTTTATTATTATTATTATATATTATTATTAATTATTATTATTATATTATTAATATGATCATTATTATTAAAATTATTAAATTGATTATTATATTATATTATTATTATTATTATTTATTATTTATTATTATTAATTATTAGTATTATTGCCAAAAAATATATTATAACTGTAATAATAACAATATTAATATAATAAGTATAATTATAATAATACGAATTGTTTAATATTGTTATTGATATCATTATTGTTATTATTATCATTATTATTAATTTTAATCTGGTAGTAATTGTAAAAATAATTATTATAGCATTAATAATTACATAATAACGATATTAATTAAAATAATGATATTAATAATGATTATAAAAATTTATTATTGTTATTATTATTGTTATTACTATTATTATTTATTGTTATTAGTATAGATTAAAACATATATTATAACTTGCAATAATTACAATAATAATGATAATTATTGCAATAATGATGATATAATTGCAATAATGATGATAATATGATGATAATGTGATAATGATTATATTGATGATGATAACGTATAATGATGATAATCATGATAATAATGATGATTAATAAGAGGATTGTTCCATATATGTTAAAAAAAAGGTAAAAGAAAAAAATCCCAAAATTCGATAAAAGCGGCAAAATACTAGCGAAATATAGCTTTGAAGTAATACTCCAAAATGACTGTTTTTCCATTCATTTGATGATTTCTGTCAATTATTAGGTAAAATGAAATAATTACCTGAATCTATTAAATGCAATAATGATATAAAAGTGAGAATACAAGAGAATTTGGATAACATTTGATGATTTGTAGTTATTAATATTATCATAATTAATATCATTATTATAATTATTATATATATATATATTAAGATTTGTTATAATTATATTATTAGTATTATTATTATTGTTAATTATTATTAATTATTATTATTATATTATTACTATTTTATTATTATTACTTTAATTATTTAGTATTATTGCAAAAAATTATATTATAACTTTAATAATAATAATAATAATAATAATAAGTATAATTAAATAAACGAATTGTTATATATTGTTATTGATATCAATATTTATTATTATCATAATTATTATTTTTACTGGTAGAATATTGTATAAAATAATTATTATAACAGTAATAATTACAGTATAATTATTTACTGTAATTAATTAAAATAATGATATTAAATAATGATTAAAAAACGTAAAATTAATATGTATAATATTATTGTTAATTATATTATTATTGTAGTTGTTATTATATAGATTGTATAAATATTATAACTGCAATAATTGCAATAATAATGATAATTATTGCAATAATGATGATAATAATTGCAATTATGATGATAATAATTGCAATAATGATGATAATGATGATGATAATGATGATAATGATGATAATGATGATGATAACGATAATAATGATGATAATCATGATAATAATGATGATAATAAGAGGAATTGTGTCCATATATAATAAAAAAAGGTAAAAGAAAAAAAATCCGAAAAAGTCGAAAAAGCGCAAAATCTAGCGAAATATAGTCTTTGATAGTAGACTCCAAAATGACGTTTTTCCATTCATTGATGATTTGGCAATTATTAGGGTAATAATGATAATAATTACCTGAATTCTATTAATCATGACAATAATGATGATAAATGTGAGAATGAAGAGAATTGGATAACATTTGATGATTATTAGTATTATTACTATATCATTATTATATCATTATTATTATTATCATTATTATCATTAGTGTCATTATTATTGATATTATTATATTATTATTAATTATTATTATATTATTTGTATTATTATATATTATATTATTATTATTATACTTTAATATTAGTATTATTGCCCAAAAATATATCATATTTGTAATAATAACTATAATAATAATAATATGTATAATTATAATATACGAATTGTTATAATATGTTATGATATCATTATTGTTATTATTATCATTATATTATTTTTGCTGTAGTATAATTGTAAAGTAATTATTATAACAGTAATAATTACAGTAATAACGACATTAATTAAAAATAATGATATAAAATATGATTATAACAAACGTTATTATTGTTATATCATTGTTATTACTATTATTATTTAGTTGTTATTAGTATAGATGTAAAAAATATATTATAGCTGCAATAATTGCAATAATAATGATAATTATTGCAATAATGATGATAATAATTGCAATAATGATGATAATGATGATGATAATGATGATAATGATGATAATGATGATAATGATGATGATAACGATAATAATGAAGATAATCATGATAATAATGATGATAATAACAGGAATTGTGTCATATATAATAAAAAAAGGAAAGAAAAAAAAATCCCAAAAGTCGAAAAAGCGGCAAAATGTAGCTAAATAGAGCCTTTTGAGAGTATACTCCAAAATGAAGTTTTTTCCATTCATTTGATGATTCTGGCAATTATTGGGGTAATAATGATAATGATTACCAGAATTCATAATCATGACAATAATGATGATAAAAGTGAGAATGAAGAGAATTTGGATAACATTTGATGATTATTAATATTATTACATTATCATTATATTATCATTATCATTATTATTATTATTATTATTATTATTATTATTATTGTTATATTATTATTTTTATTTAATATTATCGTTATTATTATTATTATTACTTCTTTAATTATTAGTATTATTCCCAAAAAAATATATTATAACTGTAATTATGACAATAATAATAATAATTAGTATAATTATAATAATACTAATTGTTATAATATTGTTATTTTATTATTATTGTTATTATTATCATTATTATTATTTTTACTGGTAGTATAATTGTAAAAAATAATTATTTAAAACAGTAATAATTACAGAATAACGATATAATTGAAATAATGATATAAAAAGATTATAGAAACGTTATTATTGTTATATTATTGTTATTACTATTATCATTTTAGTTGTTATTAGTATAGATGTAAAAATATATATCATAACTGCAAAAATTGTAAAATATGATAATAATTGCAATAATGATGATAATAATTGCAATAATGATGATAATGATGATGATAACGATAATAATGATGATAATCATGATAATAATGATGATAATAACAGGAATTGTGTCCATATATAATAAAAAAAGGTAAAAGAAAAAAATTCCCAAAAGTCAAAAAAGCGGCAAAATCTAGCGAAATATAGCCTTTTGAGAGTAGACTCCAAAATGACGTTTTTTCCATTCATTTGATGATTCTGGCAATTATTAGGGTAATAATGATAATAATTACCAGAATTCTATTAATCATGACAATAATGAGATGAGAATAAAGAGAATTGGATAACAGTTGATGATTATTAATGTTATTACTATTATCATTATTTTTACTTTTTATCATTATTATTATTATTTTTATTATTATTATTATTATTATTATTATTTTTTATTATTATTATTTATATTATTATTACTTTAATTATTAGTATTATTGCCAAAAAATATATTATAAACTGTAATAAAAAACAATAATAATAATACTAAGTATAATTATAATAATACTAATTGTTATAATATTGTTATTAATATTATTATTGTTATTATTATCATTATTATTATTTTTTACTGGTAGTATAATTGAAAAAAATAATTATTATAACATGATAATTACAGTTAAAACAAATTTTAATTGAAGTAATGATATAAATAATGATTATAAAAACGTTATTTTTGTTATTATTATTGTTATTATTCTTATTATTGTAGTTGTTATTAGTTTTAGATGTAAAAATTATATATTATAACTGCAATAATTGCAATAATAATGATGATAATTGCAATAATGATGATAATAATTGCAATAATGATGATAATGATGATGATAATGATGATAATGATGATAATGATGATGATAACGAAATAATGTTGATAATCATGATAATAATGATGATAATAACGGGAATTGTGTCCATATATAATAAAAAAGGTAAAAGAAAAAAACCCCCAAAAGTCGAAATGGGGAAAAATTCAACCCGAAATATACCCTTTTGAGAGTATACTCCAAAATGACATTTTTTCCATTCATTTGATGATTCTGGAAATTTATTGGGTAACAATGATAATAATTACCAGAATTCTTTTAATCATGACAATAATGATGATAAAGTGAGAATAAAGAGAATTTGGAAAAACAGTTTGATTATTAATATTATTACTATTATCGCTATTATACATTATTATCAATTTTTAAATTATTATTATTATTTTTATTATTATTATATTATTATATTTTTATTATTATTATTATTTATTATTATTATTTTTATATTACTTTAATTTTTATTATTATTGCCAAAAATATATTATAACTGTAATATTAACAATAATAATAATAATAAGTATAATTATAATAATACTAATTGTCATAATATTGTTATTGACATCATTATTGTTATTACTATTATTATTGTATTTGTATTAGTATAAATGAAAAAATTATTGATTATAACTGCAATAATTGCAATAATGATGATAATAATTGCAATAATGATGATAATGATGATGATAATGATGATAATGATGATAATGATGATGATAACGATAAGAATGATGATATTCATGATAATAATGATGATAATAACAGAAATCGTGTCCATATAAAATAAAAAAAAAGGTAAAAGAAAAACAAATCCCAAAAGTCGAAAAAGCGGCAAAATCTAGCGAAATATAGCCTTTTGAGAGTAGTCTCTAAAATGACGTTTTTTCCATTCATTTGATGATTCTGAGAATTATTAGGGTTATAATGATAATAATTACCAGAATTTTATCAATCATGACAATAATGATGATAAAAGTTAGAATAAAGAGAATTTGGATAACATTTGATGATTATTAATATTATTACTTTTATCATTATTATTATCATTATTATCATTATTATTATTATTATTTTTATTATTATTATTATTTTTATTATTATTATTTTTATTATTATTATTTTAATTTTGGTATTATTGCCAAAAAATATATTATAAACTGTAATAATAACAATAATAATAATAATAGGTATAATTATAATAATACTAATTTTTACAATAGTTATTGTTATTATTATCATTATTATTATTTTCACCGGTAGTATAATTGTAAAAACAGTAATTATAACTGCAATAATTGCAATAATAATGATAATTATTGAAAATAATGATGATAATAATTTGCAATAATGATGATAGTGATGATGATAACTATAATGATAATGAAGATGATAACTATAATAATGATGATAATCATGATAATAATGATGATAATAACAGGAATATGTGTCCATATATAAAAAAAAAAGGAAAAAAAGAAAAAAAATGACAAAAGTCGAAAAACCCGGTAAAATCTAGCGAAATATAGCCTTTTCAGAGTAGACCCCAAAAATAACGTTTTTTCCATTCATTTGATGATTCTTGTAATTATCAGGGTAATAATGATAATAATTACCTGAATTCTATTAATCAGACAATAATGATGATAAAAGTGAGAATAAAGGGGAATTTGGATAACATTTGATGATTATTAGTATTATAACTATTATCATTATTATTATCATTATTATCATTATTATCATATTATCATTATTATTATTATTATTATTATTATTATTATTATTTTTTATTATTATTATTTTTAAATTATTATTATTATATTATTAATTTTATTATTTTAATTATTAGTATTATTATTAATACTTAATTATAGCATTATTGCCAAAAAATATATTAAAACTGTAATAAAACAATAATAATAATAATAAGTAAAATTTTATAATAATACGAATTGTTATAATTTTGGGTTATTGATATCATTATTGTTATTATTATCATTATTATTATTTTTACTGGTTGTATAATTGTAAAATAATTATATAACAGAATAATTACAGTAATAACGATTTTAAATTTAAAAAATAATGATAAAAATAATGATTATAAAAACGTTATTGTTGTTATTATTATTGCTTTTTATTATTATTATTGTAGTTGTTATTAGTATAGATGTAAAAACATATTTTATAACTGCAATAATTGCAATAATAAGATAATTATTGCAATAATGATGATAAAAATTGCAATAATGATGATAATGATGATGATAATGATGATAAGATGATAATGATGATGATAACGAAATAATGATGATAATATGATAATAATGATGATAAAAAACGGGAAAATTGTGTCCATATATAATAAAAAAAGGTAAAAGAAAAAAATCCCAAAAGTCGAAAAAGTAGCAAAATCTAGCGAAATATAGCCTTTTGAGAGTAGACTCCAAAATGACGTTTTTCCTTTCATTGATGATTCTGTCAATGATTAGGGTAAAAATGATAATAATTACCTAAATTTCTATTAATCATGACAATAATGATGATAAAAGTGAGAATAAAGAAAATTTGGATAACATTTGATGATTATTAGCATATTACTATTATCATTTTTATTATCATTTTTATCATTATTATCATTATTATCATTATTATCATTATTATTATTATTATTATTATTATTATTATTATTATTATTATTATTATTTTTATTATTATTATTATTATTATTATTTTTATTATTATTACTTAATTTTTAGTTATGTGCCAAAAAAATATTTATAACTGTAATAATAAAAATAATAATAATAATATGTATAATTATAATAATACGAATTGTTATAATATTGTTATTGATATCATTACTGTTATTATTATCATTATTATTATTTTTACTGGTAGTATAATTGAAAAAATAATTATCCTAACAGTAATAATTACAGAAAATAACGATATTAATTAAAATAATGATAAAAATAATGATTATAAAAAACGTTATTATTGTTATTATTATTGTTTTTTACTATTATTATTGTAGTTTATTAGTATAGATGAAAAAAACATTATTATAACTGCAAAAATTGCAATAATAATGATAATTATTGCAATAATGATGATAATAATTGCAATAATGATGATAATGATGATGATAATGATGATAATGATGATAATGATGATGATAACGATAATAATGATGATAAATCATGATAATAATGACGATAATAACAGGAATTGTGTCCATATATAATAAAAAAAGGTAAAAGAAAAAAATCCCAAAAGTCGAAAAAGCCGCAAAATCTAGCGAAATATAGCCTTTTGAGAGTAGACTCCAAAATGACGTTTTTTCCATTCATTTGATGATTCTGGAAATGATTAGGGTAATAATGATAACAATTACCTGAATTCTATTAATCATGACAATAATGATGATAAAAGTGAGAATAAAGAGAATTTGGATAACATTTGATGATTTTTAAATATTATTACTATTTCATTATTATAATCATTATTATCATTATTATTATTATTATTATTATTATTATCATTATTATTATTATTTTTATTATTATTTTAAATTTATTAGTATTATTGCCAAAAATATATTAAAACTGTAATAATAACAAAAATAAAATACTTTTTTTATTTGTATTATTACAAATTGTTATAATATTGTTATTAATTTTATTATTGTATTATTATCATTATTTTTATTTTACTGGTAGTATAAATGTAAAAATAATTTTTATAATAGTAATAATTCCATTTAATAACGATATTAATTGAAATAATGATAAAAATAATGATTAAAAAAACGTTATTATTGTTATTATCATTGTTATTACTATTATTATTGTAGTTGTTTTTAGTATAGATGTAAAATTAAATAATAATAATGTTTAATAATTGCAATAATGATGATAATAATTGCAAAAATGATGATAATGATGATGATAATGATGATAATGATGAAAATGATGATGATAACGATAATAATGATGATAATCATGATAATAATTATGAAAATAACAGGAATTGTGTCCATATATAATAAAAAAGGTAAAAGAAAAAAAATCCCAAAAGTCAAAAAAACCGGCAAAATCTAGCGAAATATAACCTTTTGAGAGTAGACTCCAAAAGACGTTTTTTCCATTCATTTGATGATTCCGGCAATTATTAGGGTAATAATGAAAATAATTACCAAAAATTCTATTAATCATGACAGTAATGATGATAAAAGTGAGAATAAAGAGAATTTGGATAACATTTGATGATTTTTAATATTATTACTATTATCATTATTATTATCATTATCATCATTATTATTATTATTTTTATTATTATTTTATTATTATTATTATTTTTTAAATTATTATTATTATTATTTTAAATTATTAGTATTATTGCCAAAAAATATTTATAACTTAAATATAACAATAATAATAATAATAAGTAAAATTTAAATAATATACTAATTGTTATAAAAATTGTTATTAATATTATTATTGTTATTATTATCATTATTATTATTTTTATGGTAGTAAAATTTGAAAAAATAATTATTATAACAGTAATAATTACAGTAATAACGATATTAATTGAAATAATGATATAAATAATGATGATAAAAACGTTATTATTGTTTTTATTATTGTTATTACTTTTATTATTGTAGTTGGTTTATTAGTATAGATGTAAAATTATATATTATAACTGCAATAATTGCCAATAATAATTATGATAATTGCAATAATGATGATAATAATTGCGATAATGATGATAATGATGATGATAATGATGATAATGATGATGATAACGATAATAATGATGATAATCATGATAATAATGATGATAATAACAGGAATTGTGTCCATATATAATAAAAAAATTTAAAAGAAAAAAAATCCCAAAAGTCGAAAAAGCGGCAAAATCTAGCGAAATATAGCCTTTTGAGAGTAGACTCCAAAAATGACTTTTTTTCCATTTATTTGATGATTCCGGCAATTATTTAGGGTAATAATGAAAATAATTAACCACAATTCTTATTAATCATGACAATAATGAGATGAAAGGGAAAATAAAGAGAATTTGGAAAACTTTTTGATGATTTTTAAAATTTATTACTATTATTTTATTATTATCATTATTATCATTTTATTTTTTTTTAAATTTTATTATTTTATTT
>NW_023659868.1:8622-18622 GCF_015228065.2 Penaeus monodon | reverse complement strand
TTCAGCCACTTTTCTGACTGACTCTGCTGGCAGTTTCCTGGCATCCCTGACAGCCTCCCTTAGGGGGCTAGGTTGTCGGGGGGTTCTTTGCCTTCGGAAATGTTTTCGGGCACATATTTACCCTGTGGTTGACTCCCCTAATCTCGTCATTGAAGTACTAGGCTTCCTGTGACTCCTAGCACCAGGCCGAGTTTTGTGTATGCGTCAGTGAGGCTGCCTCCATCAATGGAATTTACAAGTCTGGCGTGTAGCCCACTTCCACATTTTCGCTTTTGGGTGGTCATTGCTTCTCAGACAGCGGCCAAGGTCTCTGGAACGCCTGCCAGTTGGCCTTGTCTGTTCCATCTTGGATCGGTCGTGGTGTTATTTCGGCTGTGCACTATCCATGAGGGTAGTTATAGTGCCATAAGGTCACTAGGTGAAGCTGTCCATCGACACGCTAGCCCAATCCTCTCCACAGGGTTGCACTGGCCAAGGTTTAGGTCTAGGACCCCTCTCTGAATTGCGTTTGGATCCTGACTGTGAGGGAGAGCGATCTCTGGAATTGTCTAAGCACGTTGGCTATGGATTGGGCGGAGCCGCAATCCAGCTGCCCGCATGGGAGCCAGATGGCGGTGGTGTGCATGGACGTTACCCTGATGATCACTCGGTGGTGTGCTGCGGAAGCACATTTACCTGGATGATGTTCTAAGGCTTTTTTTTTTAAACTACAGGTGGCCGGCTGTACACATTGTACAATGATCAGGGGGCACCCTGGCCAGCTGAATCTTGACGGCAAGAGGATTCAAACATCTCCACAGTTGCGGTGCAATCGGCTATTGCAGTAGCAGGGAATTGTTACTTTGAACCAGGGTGATCAGCCTCCTTTTGCCATCGGTATGTGGCCAGCGCCGTAGACATGATACCCGGAAGAAAGCGAACAGAGTGTCCGCTGTTAATGTCTCATGGAGCATGACGATGTCAATGTGTCTTTGATCGCATCATTGCGAGAGGATGGCACTCCTTGAGGAGAAGCCAGCAGATGTTCCACTCAGAAAATACTTAGATTGCGTGCCATGATGTTACTAATTAATAGTTACATCAAGAGACATCGTCGATTCGGATGACAGTCGGAGTCTGACAACTCATTTGTGAGATCATTCATGCTTGAGCGGTTCGCACTGGGGGAGTGGAGAGCCTTGGTAGCTTGAACTTGAAGGTATCTGTTTGGGGTTTCTCTGGGCAAGGCTGTTTCTGTGTATTGGCTGGGCCTTGCCTGGGCCAGGGCAGCTTGTGTGATTCAGTTTCTGGCACTGAATCAGGCCTGCTAGGCTCTGCCTGTGAGGGCATGGCCTGGGGTTGGAGTGGGGAGGGTAGTCTCGACCTGGGGTGATCGGGAGAGGATTGGGCATGTTTGGCCATCTCCATCTTCCTTCCCTTTACGCCTTGCGACGTCTGTTTCAATGTCCGTCATGGCGATCCTCGAACTGCCTTTCTCCGCCTCTTCCTTGGTCCTGGACAAGATGCTGCCACTGCTGTGACTACAGCAGTGATCAGGACAGACATGTCCCCCTCATCAAAAGAGCATGTCTTCTGATATGGGGAGGACCTGTGGGCTGTTGGGAACCTTTCTTACTTTGGTTCCTTGCACTTTTTTTCTTGTGGGAATTCTGTTTGTCGGAGATCTCCGGTTTCGGCTGAGGGGGCAGCTCCTTCCTCTTAGGAGGTCGGGAAGCCTTCTTTTCGCTGTGTTCCTAACCCCAGACGGAGGTACCTGGGGGGGCAGGGACAAAAGTTGGTCGCTTCTTAGCAACCGCTTGTGCCGTTTGAGGGCCGCCTCTTCTGACAGAGCAAGCCAGGCTAAAGGCGTGATGCTCTGGCACAGTTAGGACATTTTGGCTGTTGTGTCCTTCTTTCTTCTTTTATATGCCTTAATGCACACTCGGTGTTGTGTGCCTTGCTACAGAAACCACATTTGGCTTGGCTGTGCAGTTAGCTGGTGGTGTCTGTACTTCTGGCACTTGAAACACCGTAGTGGTTCAGGACATATGATACGTAAGTGATAGGTACCCCAGTTACCCCAGATCAAGTTGTAGAGCTTGGGCTACTTGCATGGTTAAAGGACTTGCCTGGTTGGAGTCTTCACCTTCGACAATTCGGGAAGCCTCCACGGACTGTGGGTTTGATGCGATCACCTCCACATCGTATGCGGACTGAGAAGCCAAGTAGCACCATTTGACCCCTCTTTTCCTCGGGATCAGTGGCGTAGAGGCTCACTTTCC
Source organism: Penaeus monodon (assembly GCF_015228065.2). Lineage (NCBI taxonomy): Eukaryota > Metazoa > Arthropoda > Malacostraca > Decapoda > Penaeidae > Penaeus > Penaeus monodon. Next base: position 16,361 of record NW_023659868.1, on the reverse strand, counting down.
TCCCATCGTTTAGCCCTTTGTTTCTTGCAGGAAACAAAGGAGTGGCCTGATCTTTGGGCATGATATCTGCACTGAATCTCGCGCAACCCAGATCGGACAACCGGATTTGGGTGGCTCTCCAATGCCCTGACCATTTGGTAGGCATTGTCGAAGCCTCGGGTTTGACGCGGGAACCTTTATACTGGGGGAAACGCCTTGGGGGTCCAGACTCTCCATCAGAGTCGGTGTCTCCGGCCTCGGACGTCTCGGGTCCGCCCTTTCGGATTTGGGGCTTGATCGTGTGGGGACAGCTGTTTTCGGCTGGATTCAGCTGGTGCTACTGATTCGGTCAGTGGGGTCGTCTGAGGGAGTGCTCAGAGGCCTTCCTGGTCTGGGTGCTGCCTGGAGAGGCCAGCACAAGAGCCAATCTGTAGAGAGAGGACCAATCTGGTGGACAGACATGTTCTTACATGATTTCCTCTGTCTTGTCCACCATCATGGCAGCAGGCTTGACAGTGTCATCCTGTTCTCGGGGTTTCTTTGCCACACGGAGGGCAACGTATGGCTGCAGGGTGGCTGCAGTGTCTGGCCTTGCACGGGTCGTCAACCTTGTCGTCTCCCTGTCTGTGGGGATTTTTAGATGATTTTCCATCATTTTACTTGGCAGTGCCCCCCACCACCACGGAGTTCCAACAAGGGGAAGATGAGTGTTAGAACCAATGTCTAACAGAACAGGGGTGATGAGTGGATATACGCAGCCAATTAGCCGTTTCGCAGTGGTACGCACGGACGGTGTGGGTTTACCAATGGCAGCATGACTTGCTTGACCCTAGCCTCCCGAGGGAGACCAGCCAATTGACGCGGACCGGGCCTGGATCAGAATAAGGACCAAAGAGGCGTGCTGTGCTAGCAGCAGGGCCCGTACTGTGACACGCAATCGACTCAACCTCCAGGGACCCCGTCTCCCAGCTCACAAGGGATGCCACGCACGGCAAACACGTGGGTAGGTGTCAACCTCTGGGGGATATCCAGATGGGATGCCCTACACCTACAGGCATCATTGATCGGAACAATTCGCTCCTCCCTCAGTATAAGGAATGGAAGCTCTTTCACTTTTCCAGGCAGTGACTCTCCATTCCTCAGAAGGACCTGTACCCTTTTCAAAAGTGAATCCCTCTTTTCTCTGAAAAACGCCAAGTTATTTAACCCAGTAGAAAAGAGGGGGGTCCTGCTCCGTTCCAAGTCAGTCTTCAATCCTCGAAACAGCGGCCAGACTGGCTTCATCACAGTGAGGAGGAGAAGCTAACCATTTTTCCAGGTGGTTTCCTATGGCAGGACGGTTTTTTAAGGTGAATCCCTCCTCCCTGATGAAACACCCCCCCCGACGGAAGCCGCCTTGCGCGGGGGGGGGCCTGGGGGCTTGAAGGTCCCAATGATCTGGTGAGCCGGGACCAGAGGGTACCCATACTGGGAGGGCTGTCACCAGTTGAGGGATGAGACAAAATGGCTTTTCCTGGGTGCACAAGGCCTATGAGAGGGAGGTGCACCCACCCTGGTTCATCTCATCTTGGACTAGGGAGAAACTATCCCACATGTTTTTGCCTGTGTGGCATCCCATAATACCAGGAGACAGGAGTCCTGGAGGTGGAGCGATGCTGCACGCTGCGCCCTGCAAGCTAGCAACACACCTAGCTTTGGTCCTTTATTCTGGTTAGCCGCGGTGCTTGATCAAGGGCCCGGTCAGTTCAATCGGCTGGATCAAAATATGGTCTAGGGTCAAGCAGGGGTACTATTCAGTCGCAGCGCATAGGGGGCCGCGACTGCCATCAGTACTGTAAGTAGTGGCTGCGTACTTTCCGCTATTACCACTGTGGCTGTTGGAGATTTTGAGCCCAACTATAGCTCCCCTCGTTGGAATCCATGGTGGGTGGGCGGGGTGAGGAAATGAAGGGAATTCTAATTCGTATGAGTACTACAAATTACAAGATCTAAGCTCTCCCCTGATGACTTACGCAATCCCCGACCATTCCCTTCTGGACATAACATGTGTCACTTGGAGCCTTCCCAGCTTCCAAAGCGGCAAGAATGGGAATCATATTGTCCTGGCTTCCCAAACCAGTAAGAAGGGAAAAAAGTCCTCCTGAATCCACTAAGGAAATCTTACATGGTAAATATGAGAATATTTCATATAGAAAGTACTATAGTGAAGACCCTTGATGGTGTATCAATCATGGATCTGATTATTTGAAGATAGCATAGAAAATAGTTGAGGTATGTCAACGTGATCTCGCATCACCAACAGCGAGATGGGAGCCTGATAGTTGAGGTTTCATCACCAGATGAGAGGACCGTTGAGTGCGATATGCAAACCCGGCGGGCTCAAGTTTCAGGTCGCACAAACCCTCAAGCAGTGTAAGGGAATTGGCTTTTCCCGAGACCGATGAGGTATTCTGAAGAGAAACTGTTAGAGGAAATAGAGAATTTTAAATGTTAGTGGCCAGTAAAACGTTTTAAGAAGAAAGTGAGTTGACGGTTGGAACAGTGCTACACCGCTACTCCTTCTAACTGTAATATGGTGTCCTTCAGAATCAGTTAGGTTGGCATGGTACCACCTCAAAGAGGTAAAGCCATATGTGCCAAACCCTATGCGGTGCTCCTTCCACTGCCAGGGTTATGGGCATGGAGCCAACCCTTGCCGTTTTAAGGAAAATGGACAAACCAAGAAATATGTGTAAAGTGGGTACGACAGGCTCATAAGAGATGACAACTGTCCAGCCGTCCAATATGCGTTACCACTGCAAAGAAAGCTCATGGAAAGCTTCTTCAAGCAGTGTAAAGGTACAAAATTTGAGAAAGAAGTATTGAAATAAGGAGAAGGAGAAAAATAGTTTTCAGAGGCAAAAGCGACGTGCCCGTGTGCTGTTTGCACAGACAGGTAAATCCTTTGCTTCAGTTCTGGCTCATCTAACTTCCCACCAACCCTTGCCCTCCATACCTTCTTACACCACCACACTCTGCCACTTCTTTCAAACCCTCAGTCCCCAATTGCTGAAACTGCCTCTGGTGAATTCCACCAGAAACGGAGAGGAGTGAGGGGTCTATTGAGGGAGACTCCTCCTCCCAAAGTAAGGTCTTTGAAGCCATTCAGGTTGAGTATGAGGGCTCCAGAAGTAGTTGGGCATTACCGATCGACCTCCGGTACCATGTTGGTCGATGAAGCCAACAAGCGTCAGAGCAAGAAAAGACTGCATTAAGGCAGTGAAACGACGCCCCAGGGATGTAACCTGATCCATTACAAAAGGACCCGAGGCCTAAAGGAGTCAGACGACGTCATGCGTCATGGAGACAGTATGTCTCCTTGATTAACTTGGAGACACCCCCTTAGCTATGGGTTATGGGACAAGGTACGTAAGATCGTGGAAAGAGCACATCACTGTCACCACCTGCTCTTGAAGATTGATGGCATAATCATCACTGATAAAAAGATGGCTAATGAGATAGCTAAAATCCAGGGCAGAGATCTCCTCTGGAGCATCTTACACTGCCGATTCCTCACTCTACGGTGAACCAGGAACGACACCAGTGTCGTTCTCAGTAGGACTGCAGCAGAACCCATACACCTTGCATTTTTGCGCAAGGAGATGACTCGGCCCTTTGCAGCTCTGCCGTAAGACTGCCCCAGGAAGTGACGAATATTCCATACCAATGATATCTCACTTGCAGCGAGCTCCCAGAAGTTCTTGTTGGGAACTATTCAATAGGATATATAGGGAGGGTACAGTGCCCATCCACACGGAAAGAGTCTATAATCATTCTTGTTCCTAAACCTGGCAAGGATGCTTCCACACCAGAAATACAGACCAATTTCCTCACCGTTGCATATGCAAGCGGATGGAGAAAATTGGTAAACTCAGGTTGAAATTGCTGCTAGAAAAGGAAAACGTGCTGACTCCATATCAATATGGCGTTTAGAAGATGAGATCGACCACAGATGAAATTGTAAGGATGGAAAACGGCTAATAAAGAATTCCTTCGCACAGGGACGCTCACATGTGGCAGTCTTCTTTGACTTGAAACGGCTATGAACGACTTGGAAGCATAGGCATACTCAGAAGTTGTATATGACATTGGGTTCAAAAGAGGAGCATACCTACCTCATACAAAACTTCCTGCCCTAACAGGATGATTTAAAGTTCGGTGGGAAACAGTTTCTTAACCTGGAAGATCAGCTGAAAGCGGGTCCCACAGGGAGTGTCTTAAGTGTGACCCTGTGTGCCATGATTGCTATAAAGACATTGTAAAGGTTGTTCCAAGTTCGTCTCATGTTATCTGTATGTGGATGACTTTACACTGTACTGCTCGGAGGAAGCTTACAGATGGCAAGGACACATGCAGGCTGCAGTAAATCAGGTTGTACAGTGGGACAACATATCATGGCGTTCCAAATTTGCCCAAAGCAAGCCATGGCTGCATTTCCACCCGCGAGGAAAATGCCATCCTTCCCTCTATTTAGAGAGCAACCCTTGCACATTGCCAAGAGGTGGAAGACTTACCTGGTGCCTCACATCAAACAGTTGAAATAAAGGCTACAAAGCATTAGTATTTGGGGTTCGTTCACTCTAACTTGGGGTGCAGACCCCCGCACAACGGCATTCTGCTTTTTTGCTTACCGAGCCTTATGTAGTAGCTTGATTAGGAGTGTGAAGCTATTTCATCGCAACTCCCCACTGTTCTACGGATGTTAGACTCGGTTCATAATGAAGATCTCAGAATCTGTACTGGGGCTTTCAGGTCTTCACCTGTGGAGTCCCTTTCTTTTCATTACACCGAGAATACAGGATCGATTACTACACGCAGACTACAAAGGATTCCAGGATCCCTACATCCAAATTTGTTTTCAACCCCCTTGAGGATAGCCGATCCTATGGGAGGAGAATGAGGGAATTCTTGTGGAAGATCTTAATTTAAATCTTCTAAGGTTCTGGCGTTGGAATTCCCCAATTTTCACCGTGACTAATCAAGAAGTCGAGCTGGATTTAGTCGGAAATTGGGGAAAAGGGGAGAGATCAAAGCAGAAGGTCCGAGAGAAATTCTTCAGCACATTCTAAATACCAGGGATCAGATGCCAATTTACACAGTGGTTCGAAATCTGAAAATGGATGTGGGTTTGCAGCAGTGAGCAGAAGGAAGAATGCAGTTCTCGGCAGTCTTTCTCTAGCATCCCTCGATCTCACTGCCAGAGCGTTACATGCCATCCTTCAGCAGTTAAGATGACTAGAGATCTTATGAACCATTCTGTGTGATATATTGCTGACTCTGTATCGTGCCTTGCAAGCAATCAAGAGCTAAAACTCATCAATCCAGTAGTGAGGGAGGTTCAAGAGTGGCTTGAAATGATTTGTCAAACACGTAAAAAAGATAACTCTAGTTGGGTGCCAGACGCAGTTTGGTGTCAGTTGTGGGAATGAGCGAGCTGATCAGAAGGCCAAGGGCAGCTGCTGGCTCATTCTTGTGATGCTCGTTTCCTCTCCCACACACCGACCTGGAAAAACAGCATCAGAAGTTGCTTCGTGATAAATGGAGGGGAAAATGGAGGCATACCTCCAGAAACAAACTGCGGACATTAGAGATGCCCTTTGGCAGTTGGGCAACTAGATCCATCCCAACCGAAAAGGGGAAGTTGTATTAACAAGACTAAGAATCGGGCACACAAGACTGACTCATGGGCCAATGATGGCTAAAAATGAAGCACTTTTTGAAGGATACCAGGAGCCATTAACGATGCACATGTAGTGGAAAGATGTGCAACATTCTCAGACCAAAGACGTATGACTTGTTCCCCATATACACTGAAAAATGTATTGGGGGAAGAAATTTTGAATAGAGGGTCTTATTAATTTCCTTAGGGAGACTAATATTTTCAATAAAATTAATTATGCATAATGTTTATGCAATCATTTTTTTGCACTTAGAGCATAATATTTATGTTTTGATTTTTAATCTATTTATTGTTATTTGTAAGATATTGATAATTTTAAAGTTTTAAACTTTTTAATATTTCTAGTTAACAAGGTATTCCCCGCAAATGACCTTAGCTGTTGACGTGGCAGAAAATTTTTAAATAATCAATCAATCCCTTGAAAAACACCCAAAGATATTCACCTCAGTGAGAGAGGGGGGTCCTGTACCTGTTCCAGTAAGCTCCATCCCTCTGAAAACAGCCAACCACAGATTGTTTTCAACACAGTGAGGGAGAGAAGCTAACTTTTTTCCAGCAGTTCTTATGGCAGTGAATCCTCTTCTCTCTGAAACACCAAAGGCTGTTTCACCTCAGTGAGAGAAAGAGGGACCTGTACCTGTTCCAGTAAGTTCCCTCACCCTCTGAAGTAGCCAACCACAGACTATTTCATCACAGTGAGGGAGAGAAACTAACTTTTATCCAGGTACTTCCTATCACAGGACGGGAACTTAGTGTTCTGTCTAGCGGCAGCTATTTGACAGAACCTGGCTGAAGGCCTGACAAAGGGGCCTATCGCCCTATTCGAGAGAAAGAGAGTGGCAGTCAGATGGTCTGCCAGACCAGTCCCTAGCAAAAGAATGGCAACTCTATGCACACCATAAGGCAGGCCTTCTAAGGCCCCCCAGACACACCCTTCCCTGCGGGAGGTATAGGTCTGCCCACGTCCGAGCACGCACCCGAAGATGGGGTCCAGTTCACCAGAAGGTGTGCACAGTTATCCTAATGCCGAAAATTCGTATAGGAAAGAGTAGGCTAGGAGGGCACGAAGCTACATGCAAGCACATAGCATCGTGGCAACAAACACTGGAAAACTGGTGCGTGCGGGATGTGCCCCCGAACGAGCAGTTGGTGCGGGACACGCCGGATGAGTCGTCGCCTGCCCAGGACGCGCCGGATGAGTCGTCAGCCTGTCCAGGACGCGCCGGATGAGTTGTCGCCTGCCCAGGACGCGCCGGATGAGTCGTCGCCTGCCCAAGATCGACGGATGAGTCGTCACCTGCCTAGGAGCGCGGAAGAGCCCCCTGCCCAGGACGCGCCAGAGGAGCCGCACTGCACAGGAGGAACCAGGACGCACAGGGGAAATTGCCTGCCGAGAACGCGCAGAAGCAACTGGTGGGTGCAGGACGTGCGCCCGAACGACCAGTTCGCGTGGGATGCCCGCCCAAGGGGCTGGTGGGCAACGGACTGCCGGAGGAGCTGCCTGCCGAGGACATGCCGGAGGAGCTGCCTGCCGAGGAACATGCCGGAGGAGCTGCCTGCCGAGGACATGCCGGAGGAGCTGCCTGCCGAGGACATGGCGGAGGAGCTGCCTGCCGAGGACATGCGGAGGAGCTGCCTGCCGAGGACTTGCCGGAGGAGCTGCCTGCGAGGGGGCATGCCGGAGGAACTGCCTGCGAGGACATGCCGGAGGAGCTGCCCCCGAGGAAACGCCAGGAAGCTACCAGGAGTAGAGGGACTGGGGAGGGCACGGTGCACCAAGTCCGACAGAAGGCCAGGACCCTGATCGCCGTGAGGTGCGGGTGACGTAGGGCAGGTCCGGGGCCACATCACCGCCGGATGGAGGGCCCGTGGGAGGCATTCCCCAGTTGTGGCTCTCTCAAAATAATCTCAATTCTTTAAAAATTATTTTGAAGAAGAAGAGAGAATGTCACAACTGCGAGATAATTCTGGACCTTCGCAATGTTAAACCCCACTCTGTGAGGTGGGATTAGGTCCTCCCGATTGGTTCCTACGCCGTGAG
>NW_023659868.1:0-8522 GCF_015228065.2 Penaeus monodon | reverse complement strand
ATCAATCGAGCTGGATTTAGTCGAATGGGAAAGGGGAGAGATCAGCAAGCGAGAGAAATTCTCAGCCATTTCTAAATACGGGATCAGATGCAATTAACGATGGTTCAATCTGAAAATGGTGTGGTTTTGCAGCAGTGAGCAGAAGGAAGACTGCATCTGGCAGTCTTTCTCTAGCAGCCTCGATCTTCACTGCAGAGTTACATGCCATCCTTACAGCAGTTAAGATGACTAGAGATCTTATGAACCATTCTGTTGTGATATATTGTGACTCTCGTAGTGCCTTGCAAGCAATCAGAGTTAAAACTCATCACATCCAGTAGTGAGGGAGTTCAAGATGGCTTGCATGATGTCAACATGTAAAAAGATAACTCTATGTTGGGTGCCAGCGCATGTTGGTGTCAGTGGGAATGAGCGAGCTGATCAGAAGGCCAAGGCAGCTGCTGCTCAGCCTTGTGATGCTCGTTTTCCTCTCCCACACACCGACCTGAAACCCAGCATCAGAAGTTGTCTTCGTGATAAATGGAGGGGAAAATGGAGGCATACCTCCAGAAACAAACTGCGAGACATTAGAGATGACCTTGGCAGTTGGGCAACTAGCATCCATCCCAACCGAAAAGTGGAAGTTGTATTAACAAGACTAAGAATCGGGCACACAAGACTGACTCATGGGCCAATGATGGCTAAAAATGAAGCACTTTGTGAAGGATACCAGGAGCCATTAACGATCGCACATGTAGTGGAAAGATGTGCAACATTCTCAGACCAAAGACGTATGTACTTGTCTCCCCCATATACACTGAAAAATGTATTGGGGGAAGATTGTGACATAGAGGGTCTTATTAATTTCCTTAGGGACTATATTTTTCAATAAAATCTAATTATGCATAATGTTTATGCAATCATTTATGCACTTAGAGCATAATATTTATTTTTGATTTTTAATCTATTTATTGTTATTTGTAAGATATTGATAATTTTTAAAGTTTTAAACATTTTAATATTTCTAGTTAACAAGGTATTCGCCGCTAATGACCTTAGCTGTTGACGTGGCAGATAATTTTAAATAATCAATCAATCCCTGAAACACCCAAAGGATATTTCACCTCAGTGAGAGAAGGGGGGTCCTGTACCTGTTCCAGTAAGCTCCATCCCTCTGAAAACAGCCAACCACAGATTGTTTTCAACACAGTGAGGGAGAGAAGCTAACTTTTTTCCAGGCAGTTCTTATGGCAGTGAATCCCTCTTCTCTCTGAAACACCCAAAGGCTGTTTCACCTCAGTGAGAGAAGAGGGGACCTGTACCTGTTCCAGTAAGTTCCCTCATCCCTCTGAAGTAGCCAACCACAGACTATTTCATCACAGTGAGGGAGAGAAACTAACTTTTATCCAGGTACTTCCTATCACAGGACGGGAACTTAGTGTTCTGTCTAGCGGCAGCTATTTGACAGAACCTGGCTAAGGGCCTGACAAAGGGGCCTATCCCCCTTTTCGAGGAGAAAGAGAGTGGCAGTCAATGGTCGCCAGACCAGTCCCTAGCAAAAAAAATGGCAACTCTATGCACACCATAAGGCAGGCCTTCTAAGGCCCCCCAGACACCCCCTTTCCCCTGGGGAGGTATAGGTCGCCCACTCCGAGCACGCACCCGAAGATGGGGTCCAGTTCACCAGAAGGTGTGCACAGTTATCCTAATGCCGAAAATTCGTATAGGAAAGAGTAGGCTAGGAGGGCACGAAGCTACATGCAAGCACATAGCATCGTGGCAACAAACACTGGAAAACTGGTGCGTGCGGGATGTGCCCCCGAACGAGCAGTTGGTGCGGGACACGCCGGATGAGTCGTTGCCTGCCCAGGATGCGCCGGATGAGTCGTCGCCTGCCCAGCACGCGCCGGATGAGTCGTTGCCTGCCCAGGACGCGCCGGATGAGTTGTCGCCTGCCCAGGACGCGCCGGATGAGTCGTCGCCTGCCCAGGATGCGCCGGATGAGTCGTCGCCTGCCCAGGATGCGCCGGATGAGTCATCGCCTGCTCAGGACGCGCCGGAAGAGCCCCCTGCCCAGGACGCGCCAGAGGAGCCGCCCCGCACAGGAGGAAACCCGGACGCACAGGGAAAAATTTCCTGCCGAGAACGCGCAGAAGCAACTGGCGGGTGCTGGATATGCACCCGAACGACCAGTTGGCGTGGGATGCCCGCCCGAGGAATTGGTGGGCATCGTACCACCGGATGATCTACCTGCCAAAGACGCGCAGGTGGAGCAACTGGTGGGTGCAGGACGTGCGGCCCGAACGACCAGTTCGCGTGGGGTGCCCGCCCAAGGGGCTGGTGGGCAACGGACTGGCCGGGGGAGCTGCCTGCCGAGGGACATGCCGGAGGAGCTGCCTGCCGAGGACCATGCGCCGGAGGAGTTGCCTGCCGAGGACATGCCGGAGGAGCTGCCTGCCAAAGGGCATGCCGGGGGAGCTGCCTGCCGAGGACATGCCGGAGGAGCTGCCTGCCGAGGACCATGCCGGAAGGAGCTGCCTGCCGAGGGACTTGCCGGAGGAGCTGCCTTCCGAGGACATGCCGGAGGAAAGGGCCCCCGGGAAACCGGAGGAGCTGCCTTCCGGGAAACCCGAAAGCCCCAGGGTGGGGGACGGGGAGGGGGAAACCCCGGTTTTCACCCCAAAAAGGCAGGAGGAGCCGGGGTGCGGGGGGGACGAAGGGGCGGGTCGGGGGATCCCCCCCAAAAGGAGGGCCTGGTGGGCACCGCAGGGGCTCCTCAAAAAATCCAATTCTTGAAAGAATTTTTTTGGGAAAAAAGGGAGTTGCAAACTGCAGAAACGGGCCTTCGAAAAATGCCAACTTGGGGTGGGAAGTCCTTCCCGAGGTTCCACGCCTGGAGAACGAGGGTTGGGCCCAACATCGCGGGGAAAAAAAAAGGAAAGACCCCCAATTCAGACCCAACCCCCGGAAAAGGGAAGTGCTCAAGCCAGACTTTAAATGCCGGGAGCGCCCCAACCAACCCCCAACTGGCCGGGGTCTGGGCACGGGACGCCTGGAACAGGGGAGAGTTGGGGATCCCCGGAAAAAGGCGAAACTTTTCCGAAAAAAGCCCCCGGGAAAACCACCCTCCTGGGGACGCAGGGTCCCGGGAAACTGCGAGATCAGGCAGGAAAGTGGCGGAATGGGGAGTCCTCGAACCTCCACCCCCCCAGGAGGCACGGGCAGGAAAACGTGTGGGAGCACGCACCAGCCCCCGCAGAGGCCCCCATGGGCGAATTTCCGGAGAAAAAGTCCGGGCCCTCCGCCGAACTGGGGGCAGCAGGCCTCAACAACAACTTGAAATAGAGAAAGGGGGAGCCAACCCAAAAAACAGAATTTCTTTCCGAGGAACTAAAATGTATTAAAAAAGCCTTTTGCCACGCCCCGGGTCTGACGGGCCCGTACCCCATTTCCCACCTGGGAGGTAGGTGACTTTGCATTCCTCAACCATCAAAATCCGGGAAAACTTCCACTTTAAAAGACGGAAGGGGTTACCATATTCCCAAACCTTAAAAAAAGGGAAACCCGGGAAACCGCCCCATTTTTCGGGGTGCCGGAAATCCCGGGGGAGGATGAAAGTGGGGAAAAATGGGACCCCCCCCAAACACCTCCACTTCACAGGGGGCGAGCACAGCGCCAGCCAGCACGCCGACACAAAAACACGGGCCAATCTGGGCAGTAACCTGACCTGGAGAAAGGTTTTTTTAAAGGCACCCCTTGCCTTTAGGAGAGCCGACCAAAAGGAAACAAAAAACTTTTTTTTGGAAGGGACTACTTTAAAAGAAAAACAGCCAGAGTCAAATTCCAAGGCACCTATCACAGCCTGCCACAAAGGGAAGGAACGCAAGGGTGGGGTTCTCATCCCCCTTTTAATACATTAATGTCCTGATCCTCAACATAAACCTCCCAGGGGGTGCAAATCATTCCATACAGACGATTTCGCATCATTCCAGGGAACACACCCCAAACCCAAGCCCAGCTTGTCGGGGCCGGGTTACCCGAGGATGTTGCAGGAAAAGGACAAAGATCTCTGCAGCCAAATCCAAACCCATGGCTCTGAGACAGAGAGTTAAAGGCACAATTTTGAAAAACCGGGGGAAAGGGCTTGGGTGGGTTCAGGACTACCTCTACCCTTTGGGGTAAGATTTGCCGGACCCCCTCCTTCCGCAAGGAGGCCCGCACCTTTTCTTGACCTTAAGACAAAAAACCAAGGGCCAGAAAGGGACTAAGATCATTTTGTACAGCGGGCAGGCCCATGAACTTGCCTCCCCGCCTGATTGGGATTTAAAAGGAAAAGTAAAGACCCCCCCGGAGCTCCAAAAAGAAGGCCAGGGCATTCTGGGGCCCCCAAGGTGGGCGAAGGGCCTAATTCCCAGTGGAACAAACCTTTTTCCCTTGCCCCCCCGAATTGATCTAAAGGAGCACAATTCTTATCAAGGGCTCCAGGCTCCCAGGAAAAACAAGCCTAAGAATAAAATAGCAGACCCCCGAACAAGTAACGGCTGTTTGCAAACAACTGGCTGTCTCACACAGCCAGGGTGTTAAACGCCCTCAGCCAAAGAACCCCTACTGGCCAAGGGCATGACTCCCCTCACCCCGACTTTTCGAAACCCCGCCTGGGACAAAAACCCCGATAGAGTTCTCGGTCATGAATGGCAAGCAAAAAAAACGAATATTGTACGCCTAGTCTAAGGCAGAAACCCAAGGGGGCATTTCAAAACCATCACCCCTCCGGGGAGCAGAAAAATTACACGATGGATCGGTCGATCCCTTTACCCACACTGCGGCGCCGGCTCGCAGCAAGGGGTGCCACAAAATCCTGGGGTAACGACAACGCTCCTCGCTACAGGCCCAAGGCAGTTGCTATCATGGGAGCACGACCCCGTCCGTGAGGGAAGGGCACTGGTCATACACACAATCCAAAGGGGCCGTCGACTGTCTTCAGCAGCGTCACCGACAATATCTACCCTTCTGATACACCTCACAATGGCAAGAGGATTCTTGCACAGGGTAGAAGAATCATTAAACTAGGTTCCCCGCCACTAGGGGTCAGAGTAATGAGCTTTTGACAGTTTTCGAAATCGGCGGGGTAGCCCCCCAATCCCCTGATAATACATCAAGCCGAAAATTTTTTAGGGGGAAGGGTAGGGGGACGGGGACCCCCTTTCCCCCTTTCAGCTCACGGAGGGAAACGAGATCCCCCCCCTCGGCCAGTGGTATCAGAGCCACAGGCTAGAACCATGGCACTCTTTTAAAAAACAAAAAGGGGACCGAAGTCATTTTGCCAGAATGCGCCTAGGTTACCATTGCTGAAAATATACAAACAATAGAACGGAAGAGAGGTGTTGCATGCTTTCGGCGAGCCCCAACGCCCATTTACATTACTTAGAGAAATTGCGTGCACACGCAAATTCCTAAAACAGCCCCCAGAAAAACAGCCGTCGTGCTGGTAAAGAGATTATGCGAGATGCTTACACCACGGCTACAGGAGCGCCTGTGGGAATCCCCCCGCCACGGTAAGCACCAAGTGCAGACAAAAAAAATAAGGGCAGCCATAAAAAACTGAACACGGGGCCATAATGAAAACCCGGGCCGAAGCCAGAACTTGCAAAACTCAAGCAAGCAACAAGCAAAATTTAGCGTTTCCCGTGACTTTGATTGGTGTCCTTCCCTCATGACCCCGCCTGCTCCGCTGGATTTTCTCTCTCTCCCCCCCTCTGATTGTACATATTTTCTTATGTATAGTGTTGTGTAATTTGTGCCTTTTCAGTAAAACCTTTTTGTATTTTTCCCCTAGGTTTTTTTGTTTTCTTGACCGTTCTGGCCTTTGTCTTTTTTTTAAAGTCGAACCTGACATTGTATTATTTAAAATATACAAAAACATACACCACACACACACACAACCACACACCCCACACCAAACCCCAAAACACACACACACACACACACCAATACACCCCAACACACACACACACCACACACAAAACACACACAACACACACACACACACACACAAAAAAAAAAAAAAAAAATATTTATATATTTTATATAAAAATAATATTTTAAAAAATATATTTTTATATATATATATAATATATATATATATATTATATTATTTTTTAATTTTATTATATGTATAAATATAAATATATATAATATAAATATATAATAATATATATAAATTTTTAATTATTTATATATAAATATAAAATTTTATATATAAAATATAATATATAATAAAAAAAACATAAAATTACAAATATAAAATATATAAAAAATAAAAAAATAAAAATTTATTATATATATATATATTATTATTTTTTTTTTTTGTGTGTGTGTGTTGGTGTGTTTGGGTGTGTTGTGTGTGTGTATTTTTATTTTAAACAATATTATTTTTAGCAACATACTATATATATATATATATATATATATATAAATAATATATATAATATATATAATATAGGGTATGTATGTTGCATATTAATATATGTGTTTTATTATAAAACACAACCACACCCCAAAAATAAAAAAAAAATTATATATAATATATATATATATATATATTATATATATATATTTTTTAAAATATATATATAATATATTTAATATTATATATACATATATATATAATAATATATTTTGTGTGTTGTGTGTGTGTGTGGGGGGTTTTATCTATTATACATATAATAAATACAATATACAAAAACAATATATATTTAAATATATATATATTATATATATATATATAATATAATATATATATTTAATCTAAAAATAATATATATTAAATATTTTAAAAATTATATATATTTTATTATATATAATAATAAAAACACCATAAAAAAAAAAACCAAACAAACAAACCCCACACACACACACACACACACACACACACACACACACACAAATTTTAATATATATTTTAAAAATTTTATAAAATTTTTTAATATATATAAAATATATATACATATATAATATATAATATATATAATATTTATTATATATAATTTTTAATATATATATATATATAAAAATATATATATAATATATATATATATATTATATATATATAATTTCAATATTGGCATCTCCGGGAAAGGAACTGGGGCCCCTACCACTACTCACCCCAAGAGCATCACAACATGAAAACAAAATTTAAGTATCATGCTGTGACCACGGCGGCTCAGACATAACCTACCGTTAAAAGAGGAAGAATATTCATATATATATATATATCTATATCTAGGATATATTATATATATATATATATATATATATATATATATATATACACACACAACACACACACACACACACACACAACCACACACGCACCACACACACACACACTACACACACCACACACACACAACACCACACACACACAACACACACAACGCACACGCACACGCACACATACCTACATATATATATTTATATATATATATTATATAAGAAGATATAATATATATATATATATATCATATATATATACATAAGACCACACACCAACCCACGCCGCACATCACACACACACATACACACACACACACACTACCACCACACACCACATACGACATCACACAAAGACCGGCACACCACACACAGATCTATCTATAGCACACGCATTATATATATATATAATATGTATATATACTATATATATCTATAATCTATATATATATATATATATATATATTGTGTATAGATAGATATGTGTTGTTGTGTGTGTGTGTTGTTTGTGTGTGTGTGTGAGTGCGTGTGTGTTGGTTGTGTTGTGTGTATTTATGTTAGATATATGTATATTATATATATATATATATATATATATATATATATATATATATATAATATATATATGTATATATATATATTGTATTATATCGTATATATATATATATATATATATATATTATATTTATCCTATATATATATATATATAATATATATATATATATATATATATATATATATATATATATATATAGGTGTGGTGTGGTGTATATATATATATATATTATATATATATATAGTATATATATATATATATATATACATATATATATATATATATTTTCTTTTTTTTTTTTTTTTTTTAAGTGCCCCTAGCCCAAAAGGACGTTTGCGATCTGGATTCCAGGGTTTTCTTTGGCAATTTAGAAGCGGTGGTTTTGCGTTGGACCCTTTCCGCACCGGTTGTTTCTATCGAGTCACCATCTCTATTTACCCAGGTCTGGGACCGCGGCATTGCTCTTGGCTGGCCTTTCCACCCATTCCCACTCCAGCGGCTATGTAGGCATATCGAGGTGATGTTCTTTTGCCCAATGGAACACGCGCCGGCCGGTGACTCGAACCCTCGAACTCAGATTGCCGTCGTGAACAGTCTTTGAGTCCGATGCTCTAACCCGCTCGGCCAACCGCGGCCTCAGTGTATTTTATATTATAGATTTAATCCACACCACAGACACACACACACACCACACACACAGCAAATACACCACCAC
>NW_023659867.1:7500-10000 GCF_015228065.2 Penaeus monodon | reverse complement strand
AAATTTAACCATATTTCTAATGTGAAAGCTTTTAAAACTAAAATGACACATAATTATTACTCCAGTTTCACAGTCACTATAAGAGGCAAAGATATAAACCCAGATCTTTTCCTAGAATCCGACGTCTTTCCCACCAATGTAAAAGTGTTCCTAAACAGAAACAAGTACAACGGCGAACAGAATGTTTGACGTTGCAAATCCGGCGGGCAAACCAGTAAACACTATCAGAATAGAACACATTAATGCACAGTCCCTCCTCGGTCATTTCGACGAAATCAAACTGTTAATTAAGGAGAGAAATATTGATATTTTGTGTATTAGTGAAACTTGGCTTCACCAAGAAATATCAAGCAATTTCATCAGCATCCCAAACTTTCATGTTTATAACTGTGATGCAGGACGTGGAGGTGGAGTCTGCATATATGTAAGTGATACCCTTAAATCAAATAAGATGTCCTCTACAATTGTAAATCATACAGCTGTAGAGGACATCTGGGTAACCGTACAAAGCAGTATGTGCCCTTCCTTCCTCGTCGGCACAATCTACAGACACCCTCATGCCACCATAGAATCTTTTGATTATCTTGGAAATATTTACAGAGAAATGTCACTAAAGAGAAAACCTCTTTTTATCTTAGGTGACTTAAATGACGATCTAAATAAACCAAATGCAAAGTTACATGGGATAATCAATAAAAATAAACTAGAACAACTTATAAAGAAACCTACAAGGATTACAGAAAACACCTCATCCATATTAGATGTTATAATAACAAACAGACCCGATATCATACTTCACACAGACGCTGTCCCATGCCACATTGCAGATCACGAGCTTTTAACCTTGACCATAAATGTAGAAAAACCAAAGTGAAAACCAGTCACTAAAACCTCTCGCGACTTAACACAATACAATCCTCAGTTACTCTGCCAACATATATTGCCAACAAATCATTACTCTCAGAGATCTTAACAACAGATGACGTGAACAGACAAGTAAATATTCTAACACATGTGATAAAAAACGGCATCGATGCCTCCGCACCTTTTAAAACAAAAACAGTTAGACGTCCTCCTGCCCCTTGGATAAGTGACAACATTAAGAGGGCCATAAATGATAGAAATAATACTCATAAAGCTCTCAAAATAAACAGATATGACACCGCCTTGCAGGCTGAATACAAACATAAGAAGAGGAATGTGAAAACACTCCTCCTTTGTGCGAAAACAAATTACTTTAAAAGTAAATTCAATGAATGTAGAAACGATTCTGCCGAAACATGGAAACTAGTAAATACACTAGTACCTAAGGAGAAACAAAATACAGACATTTCCATAAACAACATAGAACACTTTAATAACTTCTTTGCAGAAATCGGTAGATGCACTTATGCACAGACAATCGCCCCTACATATCAACACAACATAAACGAAACGAGGCCTACAACAAACTTTTTCAGACCGCAGCCAGTAGGAGTAGAAACAATTATTCTGACAATAAAACACTTAAGAAAGACGAACTCCGTGGGAGCGGATGGCATTGCACATCGTTTCATAATTGATAGTTTACCAGCAATTGCATACTATTTGACAGTCATTATTAATACATCCATAGTCACCGGTGTTTATCCTTCACTCTGGAAACATGGTATCATAACAACCTATTTTCAAATCCGGTGACAGAGACGAAATTAATAATTATCGACCCATCACTATACTACCAAAAATATCTAAAGTTCTCAAGAAAATTGTTCCAAACCAATTAACATCATTTTTGGAAGAAAATAACCTTATATCTAACACACAACACGGTTTTAGGAGTAAAACTATCAACCGAAACAGCATTATTAAAAGTCACAGATGAAATTTATAAAAATATAGACAACAACCAGATCAATTTGCTCACTCTGTGTGATTTATCGAAGGCCTTTGACAGTGTCAGCCATGAATTACTTGTAAAGAAACTAACAAATCACGAAATTGATCATTTTTGGTTCAAAAGTTACCTGTCTGCAAGAACACAATCAGTCAAAATCCATGAAAAAGTATCATCAAAGCAACCAATTTCGTTCGGTGTTCCACAAGGGTCCATTCTAGGCCCAATCTTATTTATTATATTCATTAATGATCTGTCATCAATTGTCTTCTTATTCAGTATGCCGACGACTCTCAATTCCTTCACGCTGCCTCTGTTAACAACCTAAATGAATTGATAGGAAAAACCAAACAAACCCTAACAGAAGCAAAAAAATACTTCGATATGAATGGCCTGAAACTAAATCCACAAAAAACACAGTGTATTTTTATAGGCAGCCGTCAGAACATAGCAAAAATACCCACAGACACAATTATAGACTTCCAAGGTTGCTGCATCAAACCCAACACAACAGTAAAAAATCTAGGGGTACACGTAGATAGATACATGACATTTGAGACACACATTGATCATATCTACAGAAAAGTAATGGGCACTTTGATATACTTAAATCACATCAAAAAT